>NW_010517689.1:0-27894 GCF_000687285.1 Phaethon lepturus
GCCCTGCGCGGGAGGGTGTCGCAGCTCCTCAGCCGCAGCTCCGCGCGAGCGAGCGCCGAAGCCGGCACAGCCCCGCCGGATTTCCCACCCGGCTCTTCTAGACGCCCTTCAGGAACCGCGTCACTTGCAGCTTTGCGCCTCAGAGCGCGGCTTGCCCGGGGAGATCAGCGTAGTGAGGCAGAGCACGTCAGCTCCAGGAGACCTCTGACGCCATTCTGAATGTTCTCGTTTTCCTCTCCATCTAATAGCATAGCTACACTAAACACTAATACCATCTCTTGTTAACGCTCAGTCTTGCTGTGCCGCTTTTTACAGCGAAGTACAGGTAATCGGGTTTGAGCTTTGTCCCTTAAGGCTGAGCCTGCTACGTATTCGCGTGTAGAACCACACACGTGATCTAAGACCATCATGAACATGAAGTACAGTCCTGACGAACTATTTCTCTCTATAAACAGCTAAATATTTTAATATGTATTTTATAACTTCTAATAACAAATAATGAAGCTTAGCTAAAAAAAGGATTGGTGTTGGAGTAACTAGAAATATGGTCAACAGTATTACCAAGTATCTCTGTGAGAACAATAGACAAAATATTTGTCTTATGCAAGTATTTAAGAGAGTTTTCTGAACAAGACATCAACAGCAGAGCACACGGAAATCCCAGTTGCACTCCGGCATGGAGCGGGGCTCGGGACATCTGGATTGCATTTCAGCACCACCACGACTGCGTGCGATCTTCAGATTGCCCTTCCCCTGATTATAAAACAAGTTCTTTTTCATCTCAAGCATCCGAAGGTAAATCCATTGGGTTTTTTTGGAAGCTGTGAAAAAGCGTCGGAAAGGTCCGGTGATCCGTTCGCCCTCGGAGGCCGGGGGGATCGGAGGTTCGAGCACTTGTTTGGGGCAAGGGGCAGAGCACCTACAAAGGCTCTTGAAACTGTACTTCACACGAGAAAGCACAGTTTACAATATGCTAGTTACTCTTAGTCCAAAAGACTGAACTCGCATATATCTTAAGACTGTTTACACTTAACTTACATTTCGTTAAACAAACTTACTGGACTGTGAGGCAGTATTTCCTTGTTTTGAAATTCCGACAGTAGCTCAATAAATCAAAATAAATAAATAAATAAATAAATAAATAAGTTTATTAATAAATCAAAATCAAATTGTTCTGTACACTCAATACGCTTTTCTGATGATTTATGTCAGCCAATTGTAACACCGAAGCAGGATAGCTTTAGGGTTGTAGTATTTAATTGATGTATGGAGAAATGTGTCTGAATTTGTGATCGCTACAGCGGTGCCTCCATGGGGGCCCGGCTGCGTGACAGTCACAGCACCCCTCCCATGAAATTCAATGTTTTTTAAATAATTTGGAAAATTGTAAATGTTTATTAAAAAGTGAAATTATGAGGACGCTGTCGTAGACTAAACAAAATTGTAATTTTGTTATAATAAAAAATAGCTGACAACTCCCCAGTGCTCTCAGACTTTATTAAGCACAGATTGTGACTGCGATACCATCGCTTTCTTCTAAGTGTCCTGCCCCACTGCTCGTGCAAACTCAAACATGTTTTCCTTCTCCCCACGCAAAATAGCAACAATATTGAAATTCTGCATCTATGTGAAATTTTCAGAAACTAGATCCCACTAGACTGGCAAACAAAAGCTTCAGACTATCCTAAGCATTCAGCAAACACATGGGAGTCATTTATTGGCATGAATATTTAGAAGCACTGCTGATTGCCACTTCAATATTAGCGCATTGGTTCCAAACCCCATAAGATACATGTACTGTAGAGTTCTGAGAGAGTAAAACACCATTAATTACAATAGAACACAGTAAATAATTAAGATATTGCGGTAGCACGAATGGATTCTTTTCAGCTAAAGGTCCTCTGTTAATATGTAAATGATAACTATGTTTATTCATGAGTTCACAGTGGTACTTATTTGACAGTCAGTTGATGTCAGTAAGTTGTAAAGTTAAAAAAGCAGCTGCAGAATAAAACAGACTGTTACAAGACGAAAACATCTCTCACAAGATTCCTAAAGCTGAAACTTGTTATTATCGAGCACTGTAATGTCCCCAGTTAGGATGCTATACTGCTTTCCCTGAGACCCAGGTTCAGATTCTTGCTTTACCATAGATTTTTCTTTCAAACAAAAGGCTCATTTTCTTGTTTGCCATCCAGGAAGAGATGAAACTATATTTTTTTCGTATTCTGACTGGCAGACATAAGCACAAATACAGTAAAACTTACACACCGCTCAGGTGGTATGGTGATTGGAAACACGTAAGCACTTAAAATGGTACATTTCTAATGTGAAAGAAAAATAAATCTCATTCAGAAAGGGTGTTTTGGGTGTGTTTGGTTTTTTCCTCCTTTTTTAATGTATATACTCGTGAAACGAACTCAGACCTTGCACTTTTCTTTTTTGCAGCGGTGGTGAAGTCTCCCCTGAAGTATTTGCACGGCCCTGCTACAAGACCTTAAAAGCTCATTTCGAATCGCATGAAGCACCGGAATACTCTCTCCTTCCAAGCAAGGTTTTCAAAACCTAGTTGCAAGATGAAATAGGAATTACTATAAACACAGATATTAGATCGCTGGTTTATATTTTCTATTTAGAATAATTGAAAAAGCACGTTTTGAGGGCGCATACTCTTCTGCTCAGGACATTTCAGAAAGAACCACTTGTTATAAACCTTTCTTAAGAACTACAAAAAATCATTTCCATGCTGATACCAAAAACAAAGTGAACTTTATGAGAGTAGCATTATTTAAACCATAAAAAATAATTTTGTATGGTTCTGCCTTCTTTTCTCTACAGACTTCTGTTTTCTAGTTCTTTCTACTCTTAAACTACAATTTGCTGCTTTCTTTTTGGCAATGTCTTTTGTGGCATAAGAGAAGATTTCATCAATGCACACACACTGTTCCCTGATATCCTAAGAGGATAACTGACTTCAGGATGATTGAAGTAGTACTATCCGTGACTTCCCCCTCTTATTTAGAGCATTTTCTTTCAAAATCTACATTAAATTGTATTGGCAGAAAAGGAAAAGTATTTCCCCCAGCAATTTGCTCTTTGCTTGTTTGCTTGCTGAGGGATGTTGGTTCGAATTGGCATTAGTGCAAGTTACTCCATATCCTGAAAGAAATTTGTGAAACAGTAAGGTAAGGCCAAGCAAGAATTCTCGCTCATAAAGCAGGAAAAAAAATTAATTAAGCGCTTCTTGAACAACTGGAAGCTGGTGAGACAGCAGCCTACTTCCGAGTCAGACAAATTCTCTTGGAATTAAAATCAATGTGCACTAATAAAACTAGTTTAACCAATACATGTTTTTTAAGTACTATTACGTCTGTTGGGTTTTTTCCTCTTTTAAATCACACTGATCTCCAGATTCTTATGCAGAAAAAGAAAGGATGATTTGAGGATTAAGGGCTTCCCCTGTGAACCTGGAGACAGAGTTGGGAGCCCAGCTCTACCACGGACTTGTGTCTTGCCTGGGACACCTGTGTTTCATTGCAGAAACAGCAAAACCCTCCAGTTGAGCCAACCTGTGGCACCTCAGCTCTTTCTGTGCTTCACTTACCCTTTCTACCTCTTTCCTCCAACTCACCTCTGCAAAATGGACATGGCAAAAGTTTTCATCCTCCTGTTTCTGACTACTCAGCACGTAAACTGTGCTCAAGGCATGCTGCCTAAATACAGAGGTGAGCAAATAAGTGCCTGTCTTCTGGTGAAGGCATCGAGGCATTACAAGAATGGTGGCTCAAAAATAGCAATAAGACTTCGTTCCTTTAGTTGCTCACGTTTTATCACATCACCATGAATACCGAGACAGAGTCTCACTAGCAGATTTTGAACTCCTCATACTTTCAGGGATTACTTTCTAACAATAATGATATGATAGACTCAAAAAAAAAAAAATCAGTTTTTATGCCTGAAATAGTAGTAGCTGTCCATTTGGAGTAGATTTGTTCACCTTGGTGGCATGCCCATTCTGGAATTTGAATACAAAGTAGTTGTCACTGAGCATATTTTTCTACACAGTAATCTAGGAAAAATTCTTAATCATTGCTGGATCACCTCTTCCTTTGGGCTGTGGAGTTGGCATGCAGTGTGATACACGGCAGTGCTGTGAGCTTTTCCTATTATACTGACTTAAGATTGGGACAGAATACTTCAAGTCATTTCTTATTACATTTGAAGAGATAAAACTGATGAAGTGGACAGTCCTAATGCATGTGTCTTTCCTCTCTGTAAAAGATATTTTATTGGATTGAGAGACACGAGTTAGACAACACCATACAACTTTAAATAAAGAACATTCTGGCAATTATAGAAGAGAAATAAAAGGAAGTATCTACAGGCAAAGGAAAGAGAGTAACCAAACTCAAAACAGCAGCATTAATTGATTTGGAAAGAGAAATGCATTTTCAGCTGTATCAGATGTCCAAATCCAATATTTGAGACTAGAGATCAGCACAAGAAATAGAACCAAAAGGGATGATTCTACTTCTCTGGTTTCAAAGTTTTAAATTATATCCTACCATGGCAGACTGAAATAGGCAGGTTTGTTTAATCCAACAAAGTGGTTGGATTAAGTCACCCCAGAGCTTCTATTAACTTCACTAAAGCCAACCTTGCACCAGGGCTGACTCTGCGTGTGTGGTCAAGTTGACCTACACCCACAAAGTGCCTGTCACATGGCAGGCCACAGATTGCATGAACTGTCCTGACAGGTCACTGGTGGGACACTCCTAGGCTGAAATGGGTCAAGATGAGCAAGATGGTAAGGAAAAAAAACAATTTTAAGGAGAACTATAGATTGCAATCAGTTGCATGCAACCAGGCTCCTGACATTCAACATGGACCAAAAATAAAAACACAGCAAAAACTCATAGGCTGTCACATTTAATAATTGGTTTCCTGGGTTTTAGTTTGAAGTAAGAGAAATAATGTCATCAGTGACAAGCACAGGAGAAGAGATTCTGGAAGCCACTCCAGCATTGCACAAAACTTGTCATGGCTGTACCAGACCATAGTACTACAACGCAGTACAATTTTCCCATAGAATGCGCAAAGAACATAGAGATGCAAGAGAATAGCGTCATTTATTTTGAACAGCTACCACAAAGCCAGCCTGGCTCTGATATTTATGTGGTCATGGATGGTAGCTTAACACAGTGGTAAGGCAGTTGGATGCAGAAGCAAATCAGTGTTTGTTTACAAAAGCAGTGAGAGAAATAGGAAAGAGACATCTCCATATTGGGGAGAAACCAGAATATGCTTCAGCATGTATTTAGAATGAAACTAAGTACATAGCTTTGTACAGCTTTGTACAATAAAACCGGGCTTATAAGTTGGGGATGAACTTGTCAGCAGGGCCTGTAGCGACAGGACAAGGAGCAATGGTTTTAAACTAAAAGAGGGTGGATTCAGGCTAAGTAGAAGGAAGAAATTTTTCACAATGAGGGTGGTGAAACCCTGGCCCAGGTTGCCCAGAGAGGTGGGAGATGCCCCATCCCTGGGAACATCCCAGGTCATTTTGGATGCGGCTTTGAGCAACCTGCTCTAGTAGAAGATGTCGCTGCTCATTGCAGGGGGGTTGGACCAGATGGCCTTTAAAGGTCCCTTCCAACCCAAACTATTCTGGGATTCTCATTTGTGCAGAAATTACCTACGCACAACTGGCCAAAGACAGCTAACAAAGACTGTTGCCTTTCAGTTATTTGGTTTCCCCTAGCATTAACACAGGTCCAACCAGAGCTGATGATGCGATAGTCAAAGTACTCTATCAGAGGATATTTGGGGGTATTTTTTAATCCAGAATCTTCAACTGTGCAAAAAGCAACACCATTTACTGTAAGGAGAAGACCCTATCTACTTTCTCCTCTATGCTCCTGAAAAAGAAATTCCAACACAAAAAAGTGAGGGTCATAAGTTTATGTTATCTCTTAAGCATAGTTCTGGCAATGAAGGACTTGAGAGATATATCAGACAGTTATATTCCACACAAATCTAGATGCTTTTTCCTATATCTGTATAGCTAACATCAGGAATTAGAAATTGTGTAACTGCAGAAAGAGTACGCTATTTCCAGCAGGGATAAATTCCACACCGTTTTCTGCTATCTATATGAAAATACCTCTCCCCCCCCATTATTTGTCACACACTGATGTTCCGTGCTTGTGCCTTCACAAGCTAAAAGGTATGTTTATAGGTATCAGATCTTTAGGCTGATATTATCCCTCTAGTAGCGGTAATATGCAAAAGCGGAAAAGCTGGAAAACCTGTAAGAAATAATGCCACCTAGGGAATCTTACCAGGATAACTGGAAATCATTCCAACAAATGCAAGCTGTATACAAAGTATGTAAGTAAGATAAGTAAGATAAGTAAGATAATTACAACTGGCAACAAACGGTATAAATTGCATGCGTTGCTTTTAAATCAATAAGTATTTCTTCCTTTTCTCTTGGCTTTAGTTTAGAAGTGAACAGAAGAGGCTACGTTTCTTGCAAACACCTCCAAACCCAAGTGATATTTCACATGGACATGAAAAGTATAAACATTTAATTCATATTGTTTTGCAAGTTGCTAAGGGCAGTGAATTCAGCTGTGCTTTCCTTGCTGTCAAATGACAAGCACGTATCCCTGTGGCTGTATATAACGAGTAGCAACAAAAAGAACAGTGTTTTGCAGTTTTGGGGTTTTTTTTTAATGGCATAGCAAAGAATCACAGCCCCTTAACAAATTGGCTGAGCCAGCCCAATAATGTAGGAAACCAAAGAACTTCCAAGTTTGTTCCCAACTTTAAAATAAAGTGATTCTTTCAAAACAGAATGATCATACTCTTCTCTTTCTTGCTTACTGTGCAAACAGATGCAAGATTCTTCTATCTGGAAGGCATAATCTCTAATCTTTTTTTTTTTTTTTTAATTTTTAACCCTTTTTCTTACTTCCTTGTATAACAAATCATTCTGCTGCTTGGAGGTAGCCAGGCTTTTCCACCCTCTTCTTTTCCTGCTTCCTACACTGCTGCCCACCACAAGCCAGAGCAGAAACCATCGCACGTGAGGTCCAAGAGCAGGGACAGGGCAAAGGCAGCAGCTCTGCTGCCCCTTTCCTGGCTTCCTTACGGGAATAGGAAACACCACGGAGCTCATGTGACATGCATAAAACAAGAGCAACGGGACAACCTTGGGAGTGAACCAAATTCAGCAGGCTTCTCTTCATAAGCTAAAAAGATTTTTTTAATTAAAATTTAAAAAAAAATAAATGCTTTAGGTGCACTGCCTCTCTCTCACTGGCAGTCCCAGCCTCTGGCCATCAGGTTATTTGGCAACATCTGCTGAAGCTCCTAAGAATCCCTATAAAGGACTTTTTAAATTAACAGTTCCTTGCTCACTGTTGGTGTCCCAAGATCCCTACCCAGAGTTAAAAATTCAAGCAAATAACACTCAGGAAAGAGGAAACTGAGACATTAATTGTGCCAGACCAAAATCAATAAAACTACACAGCTCTAGCACAGAGTTTCCTGGTTTCCATGCAGAAATACAAAGCTAATGACTACTCTGGGAAAGGGAAAGCACGCTTACAATTTAGCTACATCCTTTTTGTGAGGTATTCCCGACTTAATTTTTTTTTTTTTAATTAAAGAATAACCTAGCTAAAACATGTTCAAAATGTCATAACGTTACGGATCAAATACTTCAGGAGAAAATCCAATATAACCATTTTGATGTTTTAAAGAAATCTACATCTTCTGAGACTGAGTTGTTACGCTATGAACTTATTTGGTGTCAGTACAGAGTCAGGCACGAAAGCTAAACTCAACATTTACACCATGTTTTCATTATCTGGCACTGAAGTTGCACTAGTACGTTTTTATGTGCATTTGGCTAGCTAAACAGGGATTAACAGAAAATTCACAACTTTATACAGTAAAAAGAGAAAAGTAAAATGTGCTCTTTCTTTCTTTCTTTTTAATTAAATCTAAGCAGCCTTGTTTTTCAAAGCAACTATCCAATTATCTGCTTAACCATAATAGTAAAAATCGGTCAAAATCAATACTCCCTTTTCAGAACAAACTTTGAAACAAAAATCTTTCAGAGATGGCTAAAAACAAGTTCAGAGAACAAACATTAGTGAATTATGAAGAAGGGGACTGGTGTTGCCAACACTTTGAAAAACCCGATCGGGAGCGAGCTCGGCTGTCCTGCGTTTCAGGATGTGGTTTGGGAGAAGGATGCGTGCTGTAACACAACCCAGCCAGTGCGAGGTATTGAATCCCTTCCTGTATCTTTGCAGCAGGATGGATGCAAACCAACATAAACCAACATTCAGTGTGTATTTATTACACTTCTCTGCGTTCCTGACGACCTGCAAGGAGTCTGCTCTGCATCTGGGAGCGGGTGATTCGTTAGATTCATGAATCACAAAGGAAGGAAGAAAGGAAAATGCAACAACATATGGTTTTGACTGAATGGAAATGACTGCACCAAACTGTGAACTCAATTTCGTATTAAGAACAACTAATAAAAATAATAATAAAGAAATACATGCTTTCGGCCAGCTCTCATTTATGGCAATGTATCCCAAAGAGATCCCCACTTAAGGTGCTGCCTGCCATCTCTTTGAAGAACTATCTCCTCAGCTTGGAAGCAGGTCAAGGGCAGTAGTGCTTTTTAATCTGAGCCTGATGGAGGGGTGTGTTGTTTGCTATCACAACCCGTTCTCTAAACTGGCCAGAACGACCATGCCCTGCCTGTCCTCTGACACGCTGCGACCCCGCCGAAGAGGTTGGGCAGGAGGTTGACTGCATCTATGCAGATATTAGCTTTTTGAGAGACCTGCAAATATAAAGGTCTTTTTAATATTAAAAAAAAGACTTGTTGACTTCTTGAAGAGTCTGGTTAAAAGCCCAGTTAAGAAAATAAATCCTGCCCTACATTTTTCCATACTGTGCTGCCTCAAAAGGTTAAAAGAGTAAGTACCCACAGCCCCGTAAGTCTCTGCAGGAGTGTCCACATTGTCTTAGATTCAGAAAAGGCAACTAGATACCACACGGCCTTGGAGGACTGAGAAGCACATGGCGGCTTATCCTCCTGGTACCTGTTGCTCTGTCAGGTCTCCTCGTGGCAGCCTTGTGCTACCTCTGTACGATGATGGGTTACTCTTAGAGGGATGTTTAGCACCTGAAACGTTCAGGCCTATCATCAGAAATCTTTCCCTGACTCAAAAACAAACTAAAACCTGGCACAGGAATGAAATAACCTGGAATTTGCTCAAAGTAAACCCATAGTCATTATACAGTATTTACACTGTACGTACGAATCACAACTGTTCATTTTGCTATCAAACAGATGGGAGCAAAAAGTACCTCATTGTTGGAATACATTATGTGCTGCTTAAACAATGCTTTGTGGAAGGCTGTGCAAAGAAAACAAACCTGCCTGTTCTGTAGTAAAGTGTTACAAAACAAAACTGAATAGAGCTGGCAGCTAGCAAGCGATTGCAGTGGGTCTGGGTAGTCTTAGTTATTGAACAAAACTCGTTGCAGGCCGTCCTTTGCAATTTGGGTAATTATAATGTGAATGAACAGCTGTTGATATTTGCCAATTTAAAATGTACGTGAACTTCTTTGAGCACTATGCCATGTAGATTTAGTAGATCTCATTTGAGGGTAAAACTATGTGTAGCTTTAGAAGTAAAATTCCTCCTCTTTGTAAGGACACTGGGAACAGTGACCTCCTTTTACTGGAAGTTTGATTACAACATCATATTCTTCCAATGTACTCAAAACCTCAAGGTCAAGCATGGACTGCATCAAAGACCGACTAGCTACCCACTGCCAGGTTATTTTATGCACTTCACTCCCTTTGTCCTGCCATCCTTCTCTGAGTATTCCCCTCCAATAGCTCTACATTTTAACACCCACATATCCACCGTGTTTTCAAAGAGCTGGAGCTGAACAGCAAACCTGACCCTCTTTAGAAACATCTCTTCTCTCCTCCTACAACGTAATTACTGCACATATATTGGTGGGGAACCCACAAATGTGCTGTGCACTGTGGGGGATAAGAATTATGATAATAATTACTGCTAAGTTCCCAAAGATAAGAAATGACACGTCCTCCAGATTATATCTGAAAATGTTCTCCTCAGTGGGAGTTGTCTGGCATGCTGAGGAGGCACAAGCAGATGAGCTCCATGTATTACTCATGGGGACAGTATGCACAACGTATTGGTGTACGCCGGGGAAGCGGCAGACCAGGAGAACTGCTTCAGGGTCAATAGCAAATTAAGTCCATTCTGAATTGTGCCCATTATAGACATTGTCTGAGCCACCGACCCACTCCTTACGTCCCTTTAGTGTCACCTGCACCCTCAGAGCCTCCTGCGACTCTGACAGTCCCAGGATGGAGGTTTCTCCACATCCATACAGAAGGGATACAAAGCCGTTGAAGAGCCAGTCAGCCCCTGCCCAATATTTCCGTGGTTCAGCTACCTAACACGGAAAGAAAGAATGCAAAATTCAGTAGCGACTGTGTCCACCGAGAACTAAGCAGAGATGGCCACCCATTTCACTGAACTGAAAGTCAACTCAGAACATCTCAAGAAACCCCATAAATTATTCTATCACTGAAAGAGGATTTCAGATGCTTTTTGTCTCCCGTCAATACAAATCTGGCTGGGCTCAGTAAGTTATATTAAATGCACATGTATCTCCTTCAAGCCACATTTCATGCTCTCCAAACATCTTCCTCTAAATTAGATCCTTTCATATTCCTTGAAAAGCTCAGTTCTTAATTAGGAAAGAGTTCTGATTTTCCATTTTCATTAATTCATTTGATTTCAAGATTTTGAAGCTAGGGTAATTGCAACTAAATGAAACTTATTGAAAAGCAAAAAGATACAATCAGCTTCAGACAATGAGAAATTTAAGAATTTTTTTAATGCAAGTAAAGGGTAGGCCTCAATGTCCTGGCTAAACTGAGTCCTTGACAGTGCAACAATCTCCAGAGAAGCAATGATATATGTTTTGCTTCTCTGAATGAACTCAGAGGGTTGGCTAGATTAATGCTTAAATCACTTAATTATTTGGCTTAATTCACATGCTGTTCTTCACTTTCAGATCCCTCCGGCTCCCCTCCAATCACACTGCTCCAATCACCAGGTCTGTGCCAAGATCTCTGAGCTCAGACTGCATTCTCCCTAAACATCTTTTCATATTATGTGGCTCAGATTAAATCTTCTTCGCTAATTTGTTATTGCAATCACAGATGTGCTTCTGGATTCAAGTTCCCTTTTGCATCACAAATACTGCAATGCAAACCAGAAGTGACGAGTCAGTATCTAATTTCCACTCTTTCAAACTGTAATTTGTCTCTGATGATCTTTTGAAGATGACGAATTAGTTACACAAAGACAGATAAAATATTAATTTTTTTTTAACTAATGGAAGGGGCGATTTCACCCCAGTCTTGGGCTAGTCAAGATAACTTGACAAACTTTCCAAAGCCGCACTTCCAAGACACATGAATCATTTTTATATCCTGGAATATGCCCTGAGAGAAAGAAGGATCTGAAGATTTCCTAGTAAAGCAAGTGATATTGCAAACCTGTGGGCAGCATCTCACATTTTTCTGCTTAATTAGAAAGAGACTTTACTTAGAGATACTCTATCTATACATTTACATTCTCATAGAAAATAAATGACACAAAATAGTGTGGAAAGCTCAGAAAACTTATCTAAGCAAGCACTCCCTAGAACAAAAGCATATGCTGTATTCTGAATGATACCCAGAGATTTAAAGTATTAATGACCAGCATATTTCTTTCTAGCAAGGCAAAGACAAAATACAGATGAAAATGCCATTGCCTTTAAAATATACAGATGAAAATGCCATGGCCTTTAATATATACACAAAAAACTGTAAAAAAAAAAATTGTGTCAATTATAAAATAAATTTTACGAGAGATCTAACCAGATTATAGAAGGCCAATATGCATCTGATTCCTCCTGTATGTAATTTGCTTCAGTATTTCCAATTCCTAACTGAATTTATAGAAAATCTGTTTCTTTTCTTACTACCTATAGGTTCAATACGAATAAGCTATATAACAATGTTTCTAGAACAAGTTCTCTCATGACATATTAGATAAACTTGTGGGTCTAAAACATAACCCCTGTATCAAGGTTATATAAATTGATATTAAAGCTCAGCAAAGATCTGCTTTACACTAAATCATCTAGAAATAGCACACCCTTTCTCCACTGAAGGGCATGAGGTAAATAACTGAAGAGGAGGTAAAAACAGATAATCAATTATTTCAGTTGGCTTCAGGGTTAGTGCTGAAATTTTCAGTGCCTTAGAGAAAAAGCAAAAATCAATATAGCCCAGTATTTTGAGATAACAAAGAAAGAAACATCTCAAAGGCATTTGCAACATGTGATAAAAGCATAAAGAAAAGTCCGCTGTCACCTTCAGCTGCTCCACCACACAGTGTAAACGAACAAAAAATACTCCTGTTTCTTTGCTGAACTGACTGCGCAGAGTTAGAAAACAGAAAAATGAAAATTCTGCAGAAGGCTGGTAAAACGTTTCAATTACCCAACCAGAGTCTCATGGACCAATGCAGCAAAACAGAATGAGCAAGAATAGTTTTCAGTTCAGCCGGTGGACGCTGGAGTCAAATACCCATAGGGACTGTGGGAAAATAGACTTGACAGAAGCTTTGAAATAATGGAAGAAGGCAGCAGTTGCTCCTGCAGCTGAAAGATGAGGAGCAAGTAGAGTTACATACTGCAAACTCTATTTTAATTGTTCTTCACATATCCGGACCCCTTTCCAAGACCTGCCTGTGCAAAACCCGGGCTGCCAGAGCATCCCGTCAGGAGAGGAGACTGTTTATCTGCCTTTCTGGACAGCTTTCAGTTGCCGTTATGCTCACACATCATTCAAGCACGTATTTGCAATGTTTCGCCCTCTTCTTGTCACTCTGTTATCTGTATGAGTCCTACTCTACTTTTGCCTGCCTTCCCCAATACCAGAAGCCACTGAATTAGCACAAGTAAGAAAGAATAATAAAGATAATCTGAGACAGTCTATTTTATGTGGTTTTGCCTGAGCAGATGCAATAAAGTTCTGACAACGCACTGTTTTAAATGTTAGTGAGAGTCTCAAATTCTCTGTTTCTTATTTCGCTTTCAGAGATTTCCACCCCCCAGGATTAAACCCCAATGGAAATTTAAATACAGCAGTTTCCCCAGGGATGGGCTATGGTACACAGAATATTTAGGTAGTTGCACTAGATGAACTGTGCGCCCTATGCTGTTGAATTTCCATCAGCTTTAGAGACTGATTGTCTTCTGATGGAAAGTTCTCACTTTTAGACACCGAGGAGCCTTCCTTTTAGACCTAGAACTACAAACCAACTATCCTTTGTAGCAATTAAAAAAAAAAAAAGATAGAATGAAAACAGAAAAATCATATTTTCCAGTTTAGCATTGGGAAGAGTTGGTAACCACAAAAGAGATATATTATGGAGGAGCACTGAGTGAAAAAATCTGTTGAACACCTGAAGATTTCTAACAATAAGCCAACCACAGCATTATCTGCCCCTAACACACCACACTCCGCATCCCGTCTACTTCCTTCACAGCTATTGACACAAAACTGGAGAGAAGATATTGAAAAGAAAAAAAGAAAAGACTCACAACCAGCTCTGGACTGAACATGTTTTCATTCAGATGATCCTTCAAAAAAGACCCCTGAAACGCATCACCATGTCTCCGTTCACTGCTAATTAAAAATAAGACAGCTCTGCAACACAGCCCATGTGATCTACCAGGACTTTACAACCCAAGTGTCCCAGAATGTGTTTTGAATTACTTCATGCTTATTGTAAACAGTTGAAATTGTCATCTCAGGATTTGGTCTATTTATGATGCAGTGCAGTTAAATCCTCTCCTCCTCCCTTCCTGAAAATCTTTTGAAGCTTTGATGCTTCTCAGAGTAACAGATGACACAGATACGAGTCTGCTGCTGCCACCCAACATTGTTTATGGCATTATACTCCCAGAAAACCATTGAAGGGCCTCTGGTGAAGCCTGATTATTTCTGTGTAACAAGTTTTCCATAAAATCCAGAAAGATATACCAAAGAGACTGCACCCAGCTTTCAAAAGATTCATCTCCCCGTGCAAGTGTTGTTTACAATATTTTACAGCATATAGTTTGGAAAGAGGCAATAAGGAAGGTCCTACTACAAGACACAGTCAACAGCTGACATGGACACTGTGTTTTTTCATAACCTGTCTCAGCAGAATGGCTTATACGTCTCTTTCTTGAACCTCAAAAATCCCTTAAAGAAGGGATTTTCTCAGGCTGTCTGCTACTGTTTTCTAAAATGATCTTGCATGTACGTAAGAGCCTCTATCACCGCGCAACCGAGCAGCTATGAGGCAGAGATCCCCACTTATAGACGAGCAACTACAGCACAGAGCAGCTAATTGTTTTGTCCATGATTACTGTGAACTCTGCAGCACAACACAAAACTTAACAAGTCCTTCCAGAGCTATAACTGCTTCCTTCCTGAACCAAACCTCTTCAGGTTATAAATATCCCAACCTCCATGGCACCCTGATCCACCTCAGTGATTTCAGTGTCCATCCTTGAATTAATAATAAAATGTAAAAGAACAAACAAAAGGCTCAACTTATGCTAGGGCATTTTCTCTTGGCCTGGTTGAGACAGGACTATAGTTAATGTTTTAGATATCTATGTATTATTTAGGGTCCTAAGTTGTGCAAAACTAATAATTGGAAGAGGAACAAAATCTATGGGGCAACAAAGCTTTCATCCTAGGCAAGAAATGGAAGTGTTCCCTGTGAAGTTTTAGGTATTTAAGACCAGAAAAATCTAAACCTTATTCTTTGAAATGGAGAGATAGCAAAAGTTTGCAAAGCAGGATTTTATAAACGAGAAAGAATGGTCTCCGCTTTACATCAAATCATAGAAAATGTGGCTTACGGGACCTCAGAGGTTCCTGCCCCATGTCAGGATCAACTATACCTCTCTCATTAGCAGCTGTTTCTCTGTTTTTTCTGAAAATCAAGTGCACCCTGAGAGAGTTCAAAGCTTCCTTTCCTCACATATGTGCATGCAAATATGTCCTTTTCTCATTATCTTCATTACTGAGCTCTTACTTGCAGCCTTGTAAGGCCATTCTTCTCGTCCCTGTTAGACGGGGAGCATGTCTACCAGTGACACAGAAACTAATTACTCCCTCTTACTTTCCTGCAGCCATTTTCATGCTGGAAGATTTATCACGTCTCTGCCCAGCCTCTTCCTCTCTAGACTGACAGTTCCAGTTCTTCGGTTCTCACCATGGGACCCAGTTGCAGACCTCCAACCATTCCCTGCACTCCTTCCTGCGTTCGCCCCAGGTGACCCCTCTCATTTATTTTAATGGCTGTTCCCCTCGCCGGCAATTACTCAACGAGGATCTGGTATGAACCACGTCCAGTCTCCAGGGCTGCAATCTCCTGTGAGATTCAATGCCTCAGTGGTCTGGTCCGCAGCCTCCCACCTACACTCGTGAGTACCCCAATTATTAATCTTATTAATAATCAGATTATTAATGAACAGGTCTGCAGCCTCCTATTACTCTTGCGCCATTCAACACGCCTTTTTCTTAAGAAAGCAAGAAGTCCAACCTCTCAGTGAACTATGCACCTAAACTACTGAATTACCACTCCTTTACAGCCCTTTAAAAAACAAAAAAATCCTTAACTGCACCGTGCGCATATTTAAATGAAATTCAACAACATGAGCGTATGAAACGTTTTGCCTGTTAAAACATGACATATTGCACCAGGCTTCTGTTTTTTGTAATCCTGAGTCATATAAGTTAGTAGAATGCAAAGAGGAAGGCTTCTGGAAAGGTTCATTAGTGTCTCTATAAATAGCAAGTGTTCGCCAGATACGAGTACCCCTACGCTGTACCGCGACGCGTCAGCGAACACAGTATGTTTAGAGCAGGACTTCGAAGCACCCGGGCAAGCCAGAGTCCTCTGGCAGGTTTAAAAGTACATATAGCCGTTCTGGAAATTTTCACCCAGGCTCATCGACATAGAAGCAGAGACGGGCTCTGCAGGGGTTCCCCCTCCTGTGCCGATTTCCCGAGTTGATGAGGGCAGGAACGTTTTAGAGCCGCATCACAAAGCTTCAATGGGAAGTCATGCTCACCAGAAGACTGAAGAGTTTCAGAGAGGAATTCAGGTAGACAATTCATCGAGGTGCACCAGAAAATAGCATTCGAGGACTGAATAAACCCGTTACACTTAGAAAAAGAACTAGGAAGAGCAAAGATGCCATATGTGTACCCGTCCCCTGAGGGACTCCTGAGCAACTGACTCTGGACTGTCTTGGCTGAGGGATGCTGCACTATTCTCAGCAGTTACTTGCTTTTACATAGCAACTCTATTTTTAAAGAAACCTAAATTTAATGATAAAAACAGATAAAGAAGGTACATCAACTGCTCCCCCCAAAACAACTCAATCAAATTTTAGTTTGCAAATCAAAATTCACTGATAAGAATACCTTGCACATACAAACTTTACCTTAGGCTAAATGCATGGGACAAGTTATTTTCTTTCCATATATCAAGGCTGTGACAGTGACGTTGCATCAACAGACAAGATACAGCTCCCTAAAATTGAAGAAGCAAATTTGCATATTCTGAGAGATGCAGAAGAATGATTTTGTGGGATAAGTAAAGACAGCAATAAATTGCCATATGATTTTATTTTACGCTGAATAAATTTCTCACTAGATCATGGTAGACTGTCAGGTGCTAGACAGCACACCAAAAGAACAGATCATGAAAATAATTTCACTATTGTTCTTGAGGAATTTTTGAAACTTTCACTGCTATGAAAAGAAAATATAGGCATATAATAGAAAAATATGGAATGTAAAAATGTAAAATGGCATGGTGGCTGCTGAAAAAAACAAAGCATACTGCTGTATTTCCAAATCATTTGGCTCGATTGTGATAGCCAATGTAAAAATTCACATTCGGCTTAAGTAATATACTTTTTGAGACACATCTTTGTGTTTTACCAGTGACATAGTGACTCGTCGTTCACTGAGAAAGAGAAAGATTTTGCTGGAAAAACAAACCAACATCGCCTTTGAAGACTTCAAGCAGAGACTGGACTCTTCCTCTAAATTGTTTAGTCAGGAAGGCTGTGAAGAATTTTTTTATATTTCTATTGAAAAAAAAAAACCACAACCCAAAACCAATCTCCTTTTGTTACCTGCCCCAAATTATTAGAATTATATGAAATATTGTTCAGCTCTAACACACAATAATGGGGGAGCCCCACAAGACACATTTCATACACATCAGCCAAAATATTTGTAGCAGCTGATCCTGTCGCAACTTTTAAGCTCTTTAATGATGACACAGAGAATATCCACACTTTCAATCACTGAACACTGTTTTTATTTCTTTTACAATATGCTTTTTTTCCCCCCCACTGCCTAGTCCTAAAATTAGAACAACTCTATCTACATATATGATGTTCATGACATTGGCAAGTATGTTACAAGGACGCACTGACAAGATCTCTGTTTCTAAATATAATTTCTTCCTAACAACACGTCCTAGCAAAGCAGAAACATTGATAGGAATTTCACTCAATGGTATATATCTTCCCTCTCAACTACTTGATTTTATAATTTGATTTCAAGACACAATCTTGCTGTAACATTATTCAGCCATTTTTTCCTCACGTATTGTTGCAAAACAATTTCAAACCATGATTTAAGAGATGAATCCTGAGTCAAAACTGGAAAGAGAGTATCTGTATGTGTGTATAGATATAGATCGCAATATGGTATCGATAAGCCTACTATATTGATATAGATATAGAGATACCTACTGGGAAATTCAGCAATGCAGCGAAGGGGCCTCAGGAATCTCTTTTAAAGAAATTGCTTAAATCAAGCTGTAATTCTCTCCATCTCAAGCACGCAGATTTGGAGAAATTGCTAAACACTAGTTCTGTGAAGGCCAAAGTTAGAGTTGATTTCAATTCTACACATAAAGATTTCTTTTAAAATTACTTAATAAAAGATGTATGGAAGCCTGTTAAAACTAATAAATTTGATTTTAAAAATAAATTGGTGCTTGATGATTAAATTGTATATTTGAGAGCAGTAAAAATGTACGCGTGAAAGAAAAATACATAATACACTAAAATATTGTTTCTCAAAACGTTCCTTAAACTAAAGTGTTTTCACATCAATGTTAGTCTCCCTCAAAGAAAGGTGACAGTGCTAAACTTGGACTGATTTATATGGCTCATCATACACTATAAAAATCTCAATTAATGTTCTTCATAGTACTTACAAGCTGCTCTTAAACTGCCTCCAACATTGTAACAGCGAAAATCCTTGTATGCAGCATAGCAAACACTCCTCCTCTTCAATTCTTTGAGAACTAAAATCTTGAATGTATTTATTTGTTCCCTTGTTCTGACGTGTGATTTCACACACACACACACACACACACACACACACACGACGTCCCTCTCTCCCCCAGAACAGCAAATCCTTGCTCCCTAAAAGTTGTACAGCAAGAGTACAAATAGAAATAACTTTTAATCTGAAAAGTCCATTACCAAAATCAAATTGATGTCCCATGGCTTGGATTAAACTTTATTCCCATTTTGTAGATGGAAAAGGGCAAGACAATAAAAGGGGAGATATTTGATTGTACAAAGCAAACAATTTAGGTTTCCATCTTAAAAAAAAAAAACCCTCAACTGTTTCTATCCATGTCTTAAATTTGCCCTCTGCTACTTGCAGTGTTCCCAGGCTCCTGATGCTTGGTCTCCATAGAGTAGCAGTTTCCTTTCCTCTCTCGCTCCTATGGGGATCCTGGGAATCAACCACTTGGGTCTGGAGGGCTCCCACAGATCACAGTTTAAACCAGTCCAGCCCATTCCCTTCATAATCAACACACCATGGCAGCAAGCAGTTCTGCACTAAACTCGCAATGAAAACAGGAGGTCAATATTTTGAAATATCTTTCTATTGCAATTAAAGTTTTTTTACAACCAGAAATTCTAAAGTAATAAATAGGTACTCAGTAAAGTATGAAACATAGTACTTTATGTTTAATTATGGGCGTGTAAATGGATTTTAATTTTCTCTCTGCAGTGTGTACTTTTGGGGTTTGGTTTTGTTTTTACATTTGCCACTCACATTAGGGCATGTAAATTACTGTGAATAAGTATCTCAATAGCTACTTCACACTAACAAACATGACATCTCTTGGCAGTAAAAGGTTAAAATTCACTTTGCCCTCTGACTATAACAGAAATACCTTTGCAGGCTAATGACTGCAACAGGCTGGTCTGTTCCCGAATAAATATTCTAGGGATTTCCTGAGGTGTTGTTTTGTTTTGTTCCCGTCCCCCCAACTTTTTAATTGAAGGAAAAGAATTTGGAGGGTACAGCCAGCTTAGATGCTACTTCAGTCAAAAACTTGTATATGTTGTCTTTCTATATACTTTTTTAAACTGAAAAAATACATTTACACAGCTTCTGGATATTCATTTTATAGAAAAAAAAAATCTTTAAAGCTTATCCAACACATCTCCTTCAGCCAGTTTTCCTTGCCAACTCTTTCTTAGTAATGCCAGTAAATGCCAAAAAAAGTCTGGTTTAAACAATGTTTCTGTCTGTTGAAACCAAGAGAAATGCAGTTTCTGTTGGAGATACTCAATTTACAGATCCCTTTTTCTCCTGCTGCTGAAAACACACCCTGACCATGTCGGCGTAGGCAGAAGGGAGTGCACAATATTAAAACAGTAATGTGCTAGAAGTTGCTCTGAAGACAGAATGACACAGTTCCTCATATTGGCTTTTCCCGCAGCACATTCGTTTCCAGAAACTCCCCTCTCCTTTGAAAAAGGCAGATTCAGTATCTGCCAAGGAAACGGTCCTTTCTGGGGCAGGGATACTATGGCTGCTTGGATTAACACATCTAAGAGCTTTTGTCTCATTGTCACTTGCCAGGAGTTGAAGCAGACCTCCTTCAGCGGCATTTCTTTTCCAGTACAAGATGTACTTAATGCGAAAACATCTAGGGAAAGATGATGGAATGGGTGAAACTACAGTAAATAATGTCATCTGAGAGACACCAGTATCGGATGTCATCCAAGATCTCTGCCCGAAGGAGCTTGCCATCTTCAACGCTCACGCAAACGAAGCGTGCCGGAAAATAGCGTCCACCAGCGTGCAGAAATTAAGCACCTCAGTGAGGAGCTGATCCTCCCGTGGCTAGGCAGCAGCTTGGACTGAAACGCTTGCTCCCCTGCTCGTTTAAGTGGCCTCAGGTAACAAATCCGATTCTCCTGAATATTAAAATCATCTATAGGCTTCCCTTTAAATACGCAACGTAAAATGCTGCCACCTCAGAAGGTGGCAAATCGCTCCAGACAGTGATGACCGGCGGGGAAGGGTTTGGCAGGTTCACTCCGAAAAGACCGTTTTCCTGCAGGACTTCTGAAGTGCTCCTCAAAGGATGCGGTCGCTGGAGAGAGAAGGAGCAAACAAGGAGATGAACCCTGCCAAGAAGCCGCCCAGGGGCTCCTGGTGGAGGGAGATGGCCGGAAGAGGAGGGGGGAACAAGTTCATTCAGCAGAAGCAAAATAAAGTTGATTCTAAGGCAGGAGACACAGTAAGGGCAAAGGAATGAGGGCAGGACCGAAGAGCACCTCATTTCCTGAGAGTGATTCAAACTTCAGAGGAAACAACATATTAGCATCCTGGGGCTGGGGGCAGCGGACGAAAGGGCAATGACCAAGCCAGAGCTGGAGGTCTAACGGAGCTTGACGCGTTCCCGTTTGCTGGGGAGCAACGAGAGGCGACAAGACCCCTCCTCGGATTCAGTGGCCCCGTCAGAGCAGCCGTGTGTGCCTAACTGCTGTGTCAGGGTGAGTGAACACGTACTTCAGTGCGACCCGTCGCGCTAGCAGATTTGTCCTTGCACTGACCAGAAATAGCACAAGCAGAGCCTTGCAGGACAGGGATGAGGTCAAGGCCAGCACAACGCCTGCAGACTCTGGCAGCACCCCCGACACACGCACGCGTCGTGCAAACGGAAATGCATCGCACAGGTTATCGCCAAATGCATTTCGTCCCCAGTCTCACTAAGCTTCGTCACTCCACTGGGTCCCCAACACTGCAAATCGCAATCGTTCTGTTAAATTAAGCTTTGAAAGCTCCGTTATAATTTAAAACTGTGTCCGTGAGGAAAGAAAGTGTGCAGACAGGACACCCAATTTTCTCAAGGTAGAAACCAAACACAACTTTCTGCTATGATATCGAAATGATACACATCATGTTTACCTCATCTACACAACCTTTTCAAAAATAATTGGTAGATTTTTTGGCCGTCATATTATTTCTAGAACAATACCAACACTTGGAAATCTTTTTTTGGTCAAGATATTACTACTGCATTTAAAAAAGGCTTATTATCAATCCTAACAATATTTTTTATCAAGCTTCAACCTGTATATAACCTCTACGATTTTTTGTTACAGTCCTGAGAAATGAGACGTATTCCTATAAAAGAGGTAAATCAACTAGTCTTGGAGTAAATCATATTGAAAAAGAATTATAATTCAACAACAAAGGCATCCCAGGCTTGTAACAACAGGACTCAGTGGATCAACCAGCTAGAATTACCTATTTGTCCCTTAAAATATACATTGAGTACAACTCAATTTACTACGGCTTCCTGAGATAAGGGTCTCATCACAGCATGCGTCAGAAGCTCTTAGTTTCCATGGTCTTCCCTGCTCAGAGGGCTTTGGACCTTGGAAAGGCCCCGGGTTCTGCTGCTGTTACCTGCAAGCCCTCAGACGACTCCTTGCAGGAGCTGCACACTCCATATACCAAGAGCACATATATATATATATACACACACACACACATACACCACATGGCGGGAGCGAGCCTGCCGCAGGAGTCGCGCTGTGCTCCGTTTGACACAAGGCAATCACAGTAAGAATTAAGAACAAGAGAGATTCTCCTTTTGCCTGTAAAAAAAAAGTGATCACGTGTTCATAGCTGGAAAGTAAAGTCTTATTTTAATCCAACACTGAAATTCATACCTTACGCTCGCAAGATCTGTTGCAAGAGACATGAAATAGCCAAGTATAAGCTAAATTAATTCAATATGAAAATGCCTCAGTACAAGCACTTTACAAACCCAGCTTAATGCTGCATAATTGCAAGAACTTATTTTTAGATTTTAATACCATGTTGAAGGGTTGCTAGCATTAACTGCATCATTAAGATCAAATATTTTTTTCCATTTTATTATGGAAAGTATGATCTGTTTGTTTGTTGTTGTTGTTTGTTTGTTTGTTTTTAAATACCAGTCTGAAAACCCACGGGAAACAACACTGCTCCAAGGCCATCCCCTTTCAGAGGAACGTATGAACGGATTCCTCCAGTCGATCTGAGACGCTACCTCATAGCTGGTGGGTCACAGGCAGCAAAGGCACAAAGCGCTTCGGCAGAGTCGCCCCGTGCCCAGCCGCTGGCAGAGGCAGGCCGGGCGGTTCGGGCAGGCGGAGCTCGCCCAAGGCTCTCGCATCGCTGGCGATCTTTACTGGCCAAGCATGACAAAATCCCTCCCAACAGCTCAGCGTGACGCAAGCTCACGAAAGGGACTCTCACCCTGCCGAGGGCTCCAAGATGCTAAGGGGAGGAGGGGTTGTCTGGTGGATGGTTAATGTAAAACTCTACGGTTTCTGTTCATTGAAGCAGCAACCTTTCTCGATAATATCTGCTATTTATATTGTGCGTCAACTATTGCACAAAACGTTAACAAACTCAACACGCTGTATCACTTAAGCTAAAAATGAAACGGATCGTTTTCTGGGATGCATCCCAATTGCTTAACACTTCCCAGTATGCCCAAGCGTTTCAGGCAGGAAATGAATACTAGTATATCTAGTTGAAACTAGGGCACTGATTCAGTGCAGACAGAGAAAAGAATTTCCCCTACTCAATCACCAGCACAAAGTTTTTATTGGTGGTCCCAGCTCCAGGAATTTCTGAAGCCTGTAGCTGCTATGTAAGATCCAGCAAGGCCCTAGAACCGGGATACACCTACTGTCATTTCTAAAAAAAAATTCGTAAGTGAAATTATCAGATTGATCGATTGGTTAAACACAGGTACGGGGCTGGCGAGGAAGAAGGGAACAGGTTTCCCACCGTGAGGACCCCCTCTTGCACAAGCTAAGGTGAGAGGGGAGGCTTTAAGCTGCTTTTGTTCACCCACTGAAGCAATCCAGCCCTGCTAGCATAGTCACAGGAATTCAGCCGAGACCAGAGGAGGTGACACACTCCCTTTCCTAATAATGCAAAAATTATGCTACTTCTGAATTAAGCAAATGCACACGAGTTATTAAATAATAGAGCCTATTTGAACTGATTAGCCCTCGCAGTGGCCCTACAAGGCAGTGGTAGAGGTATAATAAAAAGCAAAAGAAATCACAGATTGTTTACTGGGCTATTAAATTAATGACTACCGAGTTACTAATTAAAGGCTCAAGGAGCAGATCTCCCAGAAAATTCTATCGAGGATTAGTGCAGTTTCTCACACCGCTGAGGCTGGCTGTGCCAAGCTACATTCCCAGCTGATGACACAGCCTTAGCAGCATGCACAGCTCTGCCTCTTATATTTGATACTCATGACTCATAAAAATATGGAGAGGACTATAAATTCTGTTTATGCCTCCCTCTCTCTTAAGATATGTAAAACAACTATGTAAAAGAGCTGTCCTCTCAGTCTTCAAAGACTTGTTTAAGCAGCACTGTATGATTCCCCTTAATACAATTGTCTGGAAGTCTAAACTTTGGTAATTATTTCAAATGAAAAAGAACAGCAGGAGGCTCTGTTGAAGGGAATATAAACAATTATCACTTGCACGAAGGCTATGCCAGTTATGAAATAAACTTGAACGGCTTCGCCCTTGAAAACACTGAGCACGAAATGAATTATCTGACATAGCAGGCGCCTCAGCTGCACTCCATGCATCAACCCGTGTCAGAGTCACCGAGAACACCCAGAGGTGCAGCAAAGAGGGGAAATGTGAACCGGCACAGAGATCTTGTTAAATCGGGGTCTAACGGGTGCACCAATAACTTCACAATAATGCTGAAGCTGGTGTGTACACCATAAGGATCTGGATGATAGACTGGACTGTGATAGCCTGTGCCTATTCTGCCCGTTCGCAAGAGAAATGCAGCAATGCAAGAGCATAAGGATGGGATCAGCTGGGGAAGGCTCACCCCTGCTCGGCAGCTTCGAATATGTTCTTGAATTTCCAGCATTATTCTTGTGACTTTTTAGTAACTTTACAGTTATTTCTTGTTCCTTCCAAGGATTTTTTTGTTTCAATGGCAAAAACCCCTATTTCAGCAGGTGTTGAACTGGGGCCTTACAGTGAAGGCATTAAAAAAAAAGCAAAAAACTGAAAAGAATTAGCGTAATATCTGATACATTTGATAAAACTGGACAACCATAGAGGTAACTAACAACTGTCAGAGCAGATGATATTTTTACAGATAATGAGGAATTTCACATTGAGATTCAAGAAATCGGTGTCCAGAATGAGGTACAGATGATGCTTGGTTATGAACGCAATCCGTAACACCACACTTCACGAATGAGGCAGGCAGAGATGCAAAAGCTACTTCTTTGCAAGCTCATTGAGATGCAATGCATGCTAAGCAGTAAAAAATGGTAATCTTCTGCCACTTTACATGCAGAATCTTTTGAGCTGTGACAAGCGTACACTTAAAAACCAGAAGAAATATGGCCTAAGTATGTATTTATAGCTGGCCTTCATCTTTATCTTTGCATGTCATTGCTAGATTTTATATTCAAAATATAACATAACATCAAGAATGAAATAAAAGAGTGTTGCTACAAGAAAAGAAACTCTGTCTTCTCATCTTTCTTTTCTCCTTTTTTGAAAACACCTCTTCAAGATTTCAACTTACAAACATGATTTATACCAGCCCACCCAAAGGAAGGCAACTGATTCACACTAGCTCAGACTCTGGCCTTGAAAGCTTAAACTTGGTGAAACAGTTTTAATGTTCTCTGAATCCATCCTCCCATCCCCCAGGGGGAAATGAATTTCTGATTTATTTGGATTTAAAGTCATTGGTGTCAGATTCATAGCTGTTCTTCTCCAGGGAACCCTCTGCAGGTCTTTCCATTCTCTCTTCCCACCATGAGCATCTTTCTTTTCCTTCGCTTCTCTCTAACCCCAGCAGCAACAGATCCAAATCTCCTGGTGTGTGGAAAGCCATCCAGCATCTGCCACCAAACAAGAGGTCTAACTCTCTGCAAGGTGGGGGAGAGGTTGCTTTTCCAATATACTTTTTATATATTGAGGTCAATGGCAGTACTTTAAAAGAGCCAGGTGAGGCTCGCCGCGATTCAAGTGCATTAAGGGTCTAATCCATTGACAGGTATATTGTGTGCACCTACTTTCTTTTAGTTAATTATTTTTAACAAGTTACGCAGCAAAATTTGCTCATATCCCCTATACATCACCCAAATTTAATGTTAAAAACCAAATTCTCTGCATCATTTGAAAGCAACCTGGACTGGCAACTTGCAAACTCAAAGCAACCTAAAGCATTTCAGGGCTTTCCAGATTCTCATGTGGCTCTTCAGAAACCGTGCTCAGCTCCATGCTGTCTGGCCACAGGTCCTTCAATACTTGCCCAGGTTCAGCTACATTCAAATTTGTCTTTACAAATGGCAATCGTAGCCTGACTGGAGCATACACCTATGCACAGAGCAGTTTAATATCGCATTCAGGTGAATGCGGAGATCAGAACTACAAAAGTATGTGCATAAGCATCACAAGATGCAAAGCATCACCCAGTAAAGAGCGTGGCACCTAACTTGCTTGTATACTTTTAGAAACCTCAGAGGATTAAATCTTTTAAAGCACTTGCTCAGCCTCATGACTACATTTGAGTCCTTGCGGGTGCCAGCGATGGCATTCTACGATGACATTATAGATCCTGCACAGCCAAGACTAGAGAAAAACCCCACACCTGAGTGACAGATGCCACAACCCGAGGACTCTATTGATCTTATCATACATGCACAAAATGCTTTTAATTTCCCAGAAACTTAATGCATTTTAAGATCTGGACTAAACCCTGGATACAAAGCCAGCTTCATTAATGAGCGTGTCACTCCGGGAGAATGAGAGTCGGCTCAGGGCAATGGCACGCTGGGATCCCCCCCGGCGTTACAGCTATTTCACGTCTGCCCTGGATGGTCTCTGGCAGGCACCGTTACAGTTATGACTTTTTAAGCATAGAAATAGAGCCAAGAAACCCTTAATGCCCACGTGAAACGTTTCCTGCCTAGTGCTTGTCTCTCCAGGAGAAGGCACGTGCTTCAGGCTCCGGTCTAACGCAACCGATATTACCTGACCTACAGCTCCTGTGACGCAGGGATCTGGCACACGTTAACCAGTGTGTGTCCCTAACGGGGTGCGAGGATAAAAGCTGAAGCCAAACAGATGGTCTTCTAAAAATCTTCCTTAAAGTGTGCTGTGTACTGAAACATCACTTACCCAACTCTCATCAAACTTGGCTTGATTTGCAAGTCTCAAGCCAAGTTTGAAGAAAAATATTCAGCTGGAAACATGTGGGGAAAAAAAAAAAAGAGTAATTTTCCTGCACTCAAATAATGTAAAAATGAAACAATTTTGTTCAAATCTTAGAAAATTTTAAGAAAAAGAGAACCCAGCCCTCTTGCGTTTCAACCAACCACTTGGGGGGAGGAGAACCAAAACCAACACAGAATGCAAAGTGATGAACAAATGAAAGAGAGGAGTGGAAAGAGAACGAGGGCTATAATGTATAATGACCTATCAACACCTACAATGCACACAAAATTTCAGCGAAGACGGAAATCCCATCTGCACGGAATATGCACAGCTGTTGTTTGAAAGCACAGAGCAACGTTGCACAATACTTCAGGTCCCTGATTTTGCTGTCACACGCCCACAAATACGGTTACTCATCAGTAGTCCTGACTAGCAACAACTGGGTACTCAAAATAGTAGCCACTAATTTTAGCAGCATGTTCAGGATTAGCAACAGAATATTGTATCCAGCTAATACAAGAATGCAACTGTGTTCCATTAAAATATTCCAACTGAAAATGATCTAAATTTTCTGAATTCAACAAAAGATGCCAGCAGAAATGTTAACAACCACTAACTAGATGAACAGCATCGTACAGCTGCAAAAACATACATGCATTTCCATAGTAACTTCTCTCAAGTACAGTTTTTTTTTTTTTTAATGTACTTCATTTATATAAAGTGTTTGCATGAGCATATGCATCTTTCCAAAACAAGAAAGAAGCAATAGCTTTCTGAAATAATTCTCTACCACAGCGAGATCCTGGTCTTGGTCTCTTACAGCTTTGACTTAGGGTAGGGAAGGCAGGAAGAAAAATCGATCTGCCCAGTAAATGATAGGTTCTCTCCCGAAACAAAACACTACGTTTATACTTAGGGAAACCCAAATTCTTTAAATATAATTTGATTACATGTCTGATTTTAAAATTGGATTTTTCCTACCAGTAATTTGAACTGTCATTCTTAGGAAGTACCTAAGTCATTAGATGTCCTTGAAAAAGTACACCCTAACTGTATTAAAGTAAAACTAGGTTATAGCTAAGTAACTTTTTTTTTATCCTTCTCGGTAAATTTAATTTTATTCCTGCT
>NW_010517689.1:27925-30993 GCF_000687285.1 Phaethon lepturus
TGTGTTTGTGCGATTAGTCAGCATGACTAGTGTCAGCTTTTTTGCTTCTACTCTGCACAGTGCACGGCATAGATGGCCCTCAACGAGAAAGTCATTAGCTTACTAATAATTCCTGACAGATTCTGAATGAGATATTCCAACAGATATTGCAGTGACTCCTGGGGTAAATAAAAGGACAGTTTCATCTTCAAGACGGGGAAGAAAGAGTACGCTGCACTAAATGACTAGCGTGGTTTCTCAGGGACTAATTGTTAAGCAGGAGTATTTACGATCAAAGGACTGGAGAATGGGGCTATCATTGCGAGGCAATTATCTACACACAAATAACTTGAATACTGTGGCATTTTTATAACCACTACAGTATTTATTTTACTATATATTCTATGGCAATACCATTCCCCTGGTTACAAGTACACACTACTTCATAATTATTTTTACTTCATATAAAATTAAAATAAAACAGAGGAACACTTTGAAAGCAGTTGAAGAACAATAGGTCCTATGTAACCACCAACTACAACAGTATTTAGCTTTTGTGCGTTTGATCAATATTTATGTGACAAAGCTGTTCATTACTCATCTCCTCTACCAGTTTAAGGCTGTTGTTCTTCCCACAGCCTGATCTGCGCTTTTGTGTATTTAATTTATAACAGTTTCCATGGAAAAGAAGTATTCAAAGAAAAAAAGTGCTGATACAGCACGTGGATCTTTCTACCAAACCACAAATCTTTTCTAATGTTCATCTTAAACTGAAAGCAATTCTGGGAAACAAATTAATGATATAAATCACATTATCATTACTCACATACAGATACTCTGTTGTAACTCAGAAAGCTACAGCGAGTAGCTAAAAGAACTCTATATGGAGAACGCCTGTTTCTAATTAAATGAGCTAAAAATAGAGTTGCACATACATCTAGGACCAAGCCATCTGCGTTATCTCTCCAAGATAAGCCCTTATATACCCACAGTGATATCCCTTTCATCACTGCAGATATTCAAAACTAGGACTGGCCCTTCTTTCACATTTAGGAAGGGAAGAAGAAAAAGGAAGCAAAATTTTAATCCAGACAAGAGTTTTTGCAAGTCAGATCCCTTGTTTTGAAATCTCTTCTCACACCTACTTCTGCCAATGGGCGGCACGATCCAAAGCCGTGTCCCACAGACGGTGGCAGGAGTCAGGTAGGATTTCTCCGTGAAACGCTTCCCCAACGCAGTGAAGAAATGGCTTCTAATGGGCTGTCTGGGCCGTTTGCAATGTTTGCGTGATGTTTTTTGCTTGTTCTTTTTTTCCCTTTTTTTTTTTATTTTTAACTATTTAAAAATGTAAATTTTCTCTCCTCATTCTGACAACTAAAAGAACAATATAAAAAGTCAGCTGGAGCAAAACCGGACCAGTTTTAACTGGAGATAAAAAGGTTGGGTAAAAGATTCCCGTGACATCTTTGGTAATAATAAACAACAACTACCTGTCTTCGTACTTCAAGCACGAGACAAAGGAGACAGAAAACAGCCCTTTTCTCCTAAAACCAGCTACCATTTTATCCACCAATATCCGAGGGGAAGAAAAGGAGGAAAGCTTATCAGGGCCTGTCAAGAGGGAGAAAACAATCTCTGCTTCGTCAGAGCCAGCGATAGATTATTGCCTTGTTAGGCAACGGGAAAGCGGAGTGTGAGGGGAGACTGGCCCCCGATCCCCCCGCAGTACATGGGACGGCATTTGGGGCCATCTCCCATGATGAGCTCCAGGTAATGCCTCAGGCTGCAGTCAACAAAACAGCATTATTTACGCTTTTCCTTAAAATCCGTGCTGTCAGACTGTATTTAAACAAACGTGGTTATTGTATCTGCCCTCCCCTCAGTTTTGGGGCTGTTTTGCTGTTACGTGATACAATTGCAAGCAATGTATGTTAACCTCTTTAAAAAACCTATGTCACTTTATGCTTCCATTTCTGCCATCAGAAATAAGAATGCCACTCTACAGTAAAGAGGTATTAATTTCAACCAACGACCTTATCCATTTTCTTAAATTAGGTACGTAACAATTTTAGACAGCAGACTCTCTACAAAAATATAAAACTATTCTTTAACCGATACGATGAAGTAAGTGCATTTACTTTCCCCTAAAGATTTCAATTGTTATATGCCTTAGAATAAAATAATAGGCAAAATGAAGACTAACCTTTGAATAAATGTCATTTACTGGTCTCCACTGTTCTCCATTCAAAAGGAAGGGAATTGTTATCTCATAATCTTTTGACTGGTCCTTTGGCATCTGCTGTCTCGAGGACTCCAATCTGCTGTCCACATTCTCACCTAGGGACAGGGAGAAGCACTTTGTGTTAGTCGGGAACAGCATCTGACAAGATGAACCCTGTTATGCAAGGGACCTGGCAGCATATTTCAAAAGGAAATAATTCAGGGAAAAGAATTAAACCTTAAAACATTGTGGGGTCAATGTCAAAACCTACACAGATTTCTAGGAGAGCTGGAGTTCTGGGAGAGCAGCGTGGAGGTTGGTTAGATGGTGCGCTTCTGTAGCGGCAGAAGGCAAAGACCGCACATAAGGAGTAGAGATACAAGTTTTGCTGCTACTTCTATTCCATCACGACAAAGCGATGCTTGTGGTGCATAACAAAGTAAGGTTACAATGAGCAAATTTAATCTTACACACATGCTTATTTATCCGCACACTGAGATACCAGGATGCAAAGATAAGGAGTTGGGATGCAAGACGTAAATAAAAAAAATGGAGAGGTATTGGCACCACTGTCTAAATTATTACATTAATAATCATAGTAGGGTTTGGATTTTCTTTTCCGTAGAAGATGATAGCAGGGGGAATGCAGTAGGTGGCTGCCCGTCTTTTCCGTGTCATCATTAAGACAGTAAGCAAGGTGCAGACATTCAAAAGAGATGAGATTTTATCAGGACTGCTTTTCTGTAATTAAGGTAAGAAATTAGTCTCGATCATCCCACTCCCCGATCCCTCTTCTCCCCATCCCTCTTCCCAGACACAGTCGCACTGGATCAGACTCAAAGCAGGACTGACGGTAGGAGGGGGACCG
>NW_010517689.1:31024-43462 GCF_000687285.1 Phaethon lepturus
CCTGGGAGGGTAACTGGAGCTCTGCTCTCCCGGGGCGAGCAAACCCTGCAGCCACATGACACAGGCTCCCTAAGGGCAGACGGAGACCCCAGATTTTCCCTTCTGTCCTTCCACTTCTGCGATGGGGTCAGCTGGTCCTCAGGCTTTGCCAGCTGGGGTCACAGCACAGGCGTAACAACCTGGTTGGGGGCTCCTGAAAGCTCCAGGTTTATTGCACACAGCAGATTTACCAGGTTTAATCCTCAGTATTTTACTATGCCCCAAACTCCTCTTAATGCACCGTCTTACTCTGCTAAACATGGAAATGTGCAGTTGTACACTGTTTTAACACGTCTGAAGTGTGTACAGCGAAAGACTGAATATTTACTTAGCAGCCTCAGCACTTCTGTGTGAACAGGCAAGGAGGTCACACAGTACCGAGAACCCCGTAACATCAAGGACGCACATTCTCATTAGTGGGGAAAAAAAAAGTCTGGAAGAGAATATAAACTCTCACTGAAATAATGCCCTACTCCTACACAGTCAGATGACTTCAATTCATCCTACAATGTCAAAAAGCTATTTGCATGCAACATCTTTCAAGTGCTTTTCCTCTCTCTAAACCATACGAATGGTATTGTGCCTGTCAAAGCCGAGTCCTAAAAACCAGCACCATAGTACTAGAGCTGGAAACGGTATTGAGAATAAACCTTGAAGAGAAGATGGGGATGGCTTCCAGGTGCTGTGGGACAGTCAAAACGCTGGCGGGGTTTGCCACACTCTTGACCTACCACCACACTGAGCCCTCTGGTGCGTGTGGACCCCACGAGGAGGAGACCTGAGTCTCTGCAGGTGCTCTAGATAAGTGTCCATCCTCCATGAAGATGGAGAAAGGCCAGCATTACCTTTCTTCCTCCTTCCCCACTGCCTTTGTGCTAGAAGGTGCAGACAGAAGGTGACGGGGCAGCGTTTTAGCACTAAACCACGTCTCGGGGCTGAACTATGTGCGGGAGTGAGAGGAGAGCAGCAGGGTCGGACCTGCCCAGTGCTCGGTACTGCCATCCCAGCCACCTGGCCTACCTTCTCTGGTCACCTAACACTCTCTGAGGATCAAGAGCTGTGTTTTGAGCAGAATGACCCCAATTTAGTCACTGTTAGAATTAGCTTAAAAACATCTACACAGTCATTACAGTTAAGCCGACGTGAGGGGAAGACAAGTTCGGTATTTTCCAGCACGCTTTCAAAAATATGACACTCCCCCTAAAACACCAGAAAAAGACCAAGAGAAGAAGATAAAGTATATTGGTGAGAGGAAAGTTCCTTGTTATATGAGTGTTCCTGCAGAAAAAGTGTTCTCACCCCACACTCAGCGCAGCCCAAGCCCAAGCGTCTGGAAGGACGCAGTGTCAGCCCTAAGGGATGCTCCAAACCCTGCACACGACGGGGTTCACCCCTGTGGAGGCTGATGAGATACCATCTCATCTGCCTAGGAGGGTCTAGACAGAACCTCACAGCTCTTTATTCTGATTATCGAGCAGGAAGCTCCCTGCACAGAACAGAAATTTATGAAGCGTATCACAGAGAAATGAGAAAAGTTTGGCTCTAGCCCTGATTTTTTTTTTCCCTTGGCTCACTAGAGCAGTCTCAACTATATGAATTAAATTACTCAGGCCTTTCTATTATTTCGTAGGATTTGCATTCTGAAAGTTTCACGAGATCGAAATTTTAAGAAACCTTATGAGCATACTTTTCCTCCCACGTATGCCTTGTCTGCATCGCTTCTGTGCAGGCTTACACCATGGAGCTGCAGCTCGATATCAGGAAGCATCAAAGTCCTTCTGGTATTCCTGCATGTGCAAGTTGCAAAGCATTAACATCACAACATTATCCGAAACAGAAGAAAAAAGGGGAAAAATTTTGCACAGATCTCTTATTCCCTCGTGACATGGCATGGTCCAGAAAGTGCAACTGCTAGAAAAATATCACGGGAAAAGGGAACAACGTCTCCACAAAGTGCATTCAGTTTTGCCGCTCCTACTTCTATTCCATCGCGACAAAGCGATGCTTGTGGTGCATAAGAAAGTAAGGTTACAATGAGCAAATTTAATCTTACACACATGCTTATTTATCTGCACACTGAAAATGCATATTGTGCAGAAGTGTTGATAGTCTGGAGACAGACATCAAGACAGGTTTATAGGCAGCGGTTATATCTTTATTGGAAAAGATAATTTATTTGGGGGAAATAAGTCAGACAAGCTTTAGGGTTTGCAAAGTCTTCTGAAGCCATTGCATTTATAAAACACAAGATCAATTTCTGTCTAGTTGCTTTCCTTCAGCCAAATATTTTGCTGCTTATCTGAATGTTTTTATTTAAATTATTGGGTGTGATAAAAATCACAGCTTCCTGCAGAAGGCAGAGAAAGCACTACAGCCCAGTCGTGGGGCCTCATTCTGAGGAGCACTTGGGCACATGCTTAACGTTATGCACTTGCTTAACTCCCAACTGTCCTCACTGTGATCCATGCTCATTACAGTTGCCTTTGTAAATCAAATAAAAATGTTTTTTTCTGATTTAAGGTCGTTGTATTTAGGTACTATGTATATTTCTGAAAGACTACAAAATGAAGAAACCTGTATTACTGATAGATAAACTCTAGATCAGTCTTTAAATATGAAAGTAAGGGGAAGATAAAAAGGTAAATCCTTTAAATAGGGTTCTACAGCCTGATTGCAAAGCTTCAAAAAACACATTGCAGAAAATAAGGGATCACAGCCAACGAAGAGCAACCCACACATATCCATCTGAGATGGGAAAGGTGACAGCGTCTAAAGTGCCACTCCGCCTGGCCAAGCAGTGGGACACAGACATAAGAGACATGGGTAGAGGAAGACTCTGTCAGGAGGGGAAAAAAAAAAAAAAAAAAAAAAAAAAACAAACAACAAAAAAAAATAAGAGAGTCAAGCCAAAAAGATATAAGCATAGAAATTCAAGTGTGCAGGAAACTTTGAAAAAAATGGGACAAACAGATGTGCAGCCCCAGAGCATCGCTGAGTGGGAGCAGTGGTACGAGCTTCTGGGTAGGTACCAAGGTGGGATGGCTGCTGGCAACCTCAGAGAGCCTTCGGCACGCACGGCTCTCGCCTCCGACAAAGTCGGATACACTGAAGGACTTGGTGAAGGGACACTTCACCCAGTCTCTTGCTGAACAAACTCCCAGTTTTCTTCTGTTGGTTTCAGGCCACCCATCTCCAAGCATAAGCTCAGCCTTCCCGAAGAGCATCCGAGGGGCACCAGGAGAGGAGCGCGGTGGGACGGGACTGGTCGTCTGCGCTAACGAAGGGTTTCCATCACCTTGATCGCATCCCGTGAGCTCCCAGTGCTGCAGTTCTTCTTGCGCGCAGACGGGCTGGTATTTCCTCTCTGCCACTCTTCAACTCCTTTACCCATTTTCATTACGATTTCTTTGAAGCTGGAACCATTAGAGTTGTTTGCATTACATTAATAATGAGGCCTCTTCTCTACGGGGACTCTTGGTATTACAGCAATATGAATAGTGTAATAATTGAAATCAGAGAATTTAAATTTCGGTAACGTGTCATGAGAGGGGAAGAAAATCAGTCCATCTGTATTACCAGAAACTTTTATTAGACCCAGGTTTCCTATCTTTTGTGTCACATGCACCTACTTACTCACCTACTTATTTTCCATTTCAGTGAAATTCTGTCCAGTTCTTCCTGACGCAAGCTCGTCTCCCACTTTTTCACATGAAAAACTTCACAGTCGTGTCTATCTGTTTTCTATTTTCAGCCTGCACTGAAAGTAACGCTTTTGATCCACAAGCAGCCCACGAGCTGATGTAGTGCTCTTTATTCTTTTTTTCAGTAATATAAAAGATACTTGTACAAATAGTGAGATAAGTAGATGTTATCTGTCAGTGACTTTTGTGCGGCTTAAATATTTTTCATCTGCCATGTACTTCTACAACTTTTCTTCTTTGCACAATATAGTACAAAGACTTGTTGGCAAACTATTCTTAACGAATAGTTCTCATCTTTTTGCTTTGTATTTCCGTTCCTCCATGCTCTGTGCAAAATAAACTGCAAGCATGCAACGCGACATCTTTGTTAACAGCTGCCGCCTCCTGAGGAAGCCCAAACACGCTTCAGATTTGCGTTTACTTAAAATTAATAGGCTTTTAGTGAGGCGGTGCGATTTATTTGTCCTTACGATAAGCAAAAAGGTGAATGCTCTCAGTACTGAGTGGGTCTGGATAAAATGGGCTGAAGTGGAAGGAGACAAAGAAAACGTCCCCCCAGCTGCAGACCCCCGCCATCCTGCCAGTGCTGGAGCATCCCGGCTCCCCGGCGCGGCGCAGGAGAGAGGAGTCGGACGGAGGGTGGTTTATAAACGCCATCCGTCTATTAACAGCCAGATTTAGGGTAAAGCCAACGTATGATGCTGTGCTTCCTTCCCGCTGTGCGCGTGCTGGGAGTCCCACCGCACGTCTTGTCCCACCCACGTTAACAGGGTTCCGCCAGGGTCCCGAGGCACCCAAGGGCTCCTACAGCCCCAGCACCCCAGTAAAGCCCAGCGCAGGGCCGACGGCCCCAGCGACGCTGCGGGATGCCCAGACCGCAGCCCCCTCCCCGTCGCACTGAGCCCAGACACCCTTCGTGTCACCCACTGCGGTTACCGCCGAGTTATGAAAATAAGAGAAGCAGGGGAATAAAAAAGGCTAAACTAAATTAAATTATATTATCCTTGTGTTACCTTTCATATTACAAGTGGGCTCAGAGTTGTAAGTCACAGCCTGTGTACTTTTTCCTCTGGAACAAAACTCCAATGCACCGGAATAATCTTGGGATAGAAAAGAATAATAGAACAGAGTAATCTTTCTGCAAACTGAAAACAGCTAACGGCACTGTTCTGTATCGCAGGGCTTTGCCGATGCTGTGGAAGACAGCAAGGGCATACTTTATCCATTTCCCCCCTTGTTTTCTCCAGCTTCCTCAGCTTAGCTCGCAGTCGGAGGGACCCCCGATTTGCACGGGTCGTTTCTGGCTATGGAGGAAGGGCTACACGCACGGCTGCATCCAGCACTCACTGGACCTTTTGGCAACGAGTTTCGTGGCAGGGCACTGAGGCATCCCCACGGGCTCTGCTGCCAGATGCCCTCCCCTGCAGCCCTGGATACCTGGGGTCTGCCCTGTGCCACCAGCCCCAGCGAGCTGGGCAAGAGTCCCAACAGAGCCACCCACCACCAGTAGAGACGCCCATCAGATGGGAAGGAGCTTTATCCCCCTTCATCGGTTGCTTTTCTCTCATGTGTTATTTGGGATGATCCTTTTATCACCTCCAGACTCAAAATAAAACTTTTAAATCCAAAATTACCAGCCTTACACACTGAGAGAGGAGGACCAAGCATTTGCCCTTCAACATGGGGGTGAACTTGGGAAATTTAAGAAGTGGGTGAAACTGGGTAAGGAGTAGAGGCTACCCACCAAGCACATCGCTAATCAACCAGGTAAGGGAAGGTTTCTACCAAGATTTAGGAAGAAAAGGTATTAGGATCAGTCTTAGCATTTCTATCAGCAACCTTTACTCCATGTGCACGAGCGTCCTCCCAAAATCCGATGCTCCAAGTTAGGAGGTGACACCTGCGCCGAGAAGGAATATTACAAACGAATGCAGTAACTTGCAGGCTGGAGCAAAGGGTTGAAACCAAGTAGTACAGAATGGAGGGTCGTACCCTTAGGGACTAATAAGTTTTCTGCTCTAAGCAGTAATCTTCAAAGGCGAAGGACACCAGAAAGACGCGTACGTGCTCATCAGTATAACGTTGATGTCACATGAAGCAAGACAGTCCTGGAATGACGCACCAAAGGAGGTGCTTCCAGTGAATATCAGATATTGAAGCCACTCCTGAGACTTAGCAATAGAAGCACATCTGGAACACTGCGGGCATTTCTCCTCGCCTGCATTCGTGACAGGTTAATTCAGCCCGGAGCTGGTGGATTGGAACGGCTGCCAGGGTGAGGAGGGAAGTGGAAAGACTGAACTGCCAGAAGAGAACTGCAAGAATTATTTTGCATAATCTAGAAAACCAAAGATGACAGAACCCATGATCGTTCTTTAGCTTTATATACCTCTTGGTATTTATCTTGCCAGTGCTGATATATTTTTAGATGGCAACAGCATAAAGTGGCTATACATAAAGTTAGATAGGATTGTAATATAGAGCTTCTGAGCAAAGAGGATGACATCCAGCTCTTACGCATCAAGGAAAAAAAGATTAAAAATCAATTTTCTTTAAATGGAAATCGTTAGCATTAGGAATCAGAGTATATCATGGCCAAAAAAAAAAAAGTGTCAACTATCCAACTATCTGGCCAAGGAGTGGGGATGCGTGCTTCCAGTCCTCTATTTCACTACATCTTCCAGCAAAAGCCAAAACATTACCCAAGCTAAACACTATCCAGGCACAGACCTTGCTGAAACCACCTTCTAGAATGGTACCTATTCTGTTTTGGACAGGCAAAATAATAAATTGACACTTAAAATATAACAAAAAATGCAAGTCGTAATAATATCTGCTAATAAATATGAAAATGCTGCAAAAACAAACAGTACAAGATTTCCAGTGCACAATGGTTAAAGAAAGAAAGCCCAGTAAGTTCCATAGGGACGAATAAGCAATAGCTTGCCTAAAAGTCAGTCATGCATCCGTCTTCAATTTTACACTAACCACCAGCTGAAAACACAGGCACCATCTCAAAAGGAAGGACAAAAATCAGAAACTCCACCACACTGATAAGGTACTTCCCATTATCCTGCTAACAGCACTTACACAGCTTTAAAAAAGACAGCACAACACATGCCAGGGTCTGCCCTCACCTGTATGTAAGCACAAAAGTCTGGGCACGATTTGACTGTGCATAAAATAAAAACCTTATCTCTTGCAATGAAGTTTTTATTAGTTCAAAATCATAAATTATTTTTCCAACTAACCTTTGCACGTCTAAGCAGTTCATTGATTCTCTCTACAAAATCTAGTAAAATTAGACTTTTCATGGCCTGCCTGGAAAATAATTATTTTAAAGAAAAAAAAAAAAAAAAGCAAGTCACCTAACTATACACAAAGTTTTACTTGTTTTCTCACTCCTCCCCCCATTCCCAAACCCAAGACCTCAGGCATTTAAGCACAAGTAACTTTTGGAAAGCAACTAATTCCATGGATCTTCTTGGGCTTGAATCTTGTCTTTTCCTTCACATTGCAAAATTACTACTCATGTACAAAATTTTTTGAACATCAGAAGTCAGCAAAGCCCTTTGATGAGCCTGAGGACAGACAGCAGCAAGATGACTCCATGCATTTCTGAATTTAATTTTCTGTTCTTCCTGCTTCTAATGGAAAAAGATCCTCTCTCCAGCTTGACTGGTCTGTCAACTTTGAACTGATCTGTGTATGACTTCGCAGCATGGACGCTTGGTCGCTCACACTAAGCAGCTTCACGAGCACTGACTGCTCGGATGAGAAATAGGAGTTTGAGATGCACTCATCCCCGTTAACTAAACGGCATTAAAAACATGCTTTTTAATATTTTGGCTTTAGAATTCTAAGAACCATCTCCTGTCATCACTTGTTCTTGCTTGAGTTATTCCCTTCCTAAATCTAATTCTGCTGATGAAATAATCTGCGACAGGAAACAGCCCTCCCACCCCTCCCCCACAAAATCCCATAAACTCCATGGAAAAAGTCATGTGTTCAACATTTTAATACGGACATGGGAGTGAAAGCTCAAATATGAAGGTAACTTGCTGTTCTTCTCAACCGAAGGCTCCGTGGTCAGTGTCGCTGCGTGACCAGCTGAACAAACTAATGACACGTTTTAAGGCAAAAAATGGAGAGAGAGGGGGAAAAAAGAAAAATAAAATCTTCATTGTGGAACATACCCCCTAAGCAGTTGGATCATCTTAATCTTCAAGCTTCTGTAATACAACTGTTGGAAGGCTCTAAGTCTGCGCACAATGAAGTGCTTTATTCAGGGAACCATATGACTCCATCAGTCATTCAAGCACATGTTTGGCACGGATTGAAAGTGAAAAGCATAGCTAAGTCAAATATTTCAAAACTGAACTTGTCTTTCTAACACACATGGTTTATATATTGGTGTAATATCTATATAAGTTTTCAGTTCTCATATACGGTAATGTCATGGCTGAAGTACAAAATGATGTCTGCTGCACTCGGCAGCATCGCACTTCTTGGGAGTTAACACATGCCAAAAAGTCATTTACTAGAAAATTAAAAGGGAACTATCACACTTGACAGGTCCTCAAGAAAACTGTAAAAATAGCTTTTGTTCATTCTAATTCTTGAATATCTATTTCTCAAATCAGGATGCTACACCATTCTTCGCTAGAGAGCTCTGCTGTAACAAATCCAGGACAGCCAGTTCCTTCCTCATCGTGCGCCCAAGATCTGTCTCCTCTGTTTGCAGATGAAATATTGCTCATCATACAGAGTTACTCCTGCTGATGCGAATGAGATTAAAGCAATCTTGGGAGAGCACAGTGTGATTAAAGCATAAGTAATGTGAGAAGGATTTGGGCTCTCATTATACAAAATACATATTGAAATGCACTCAAGGAAAGAAGCCAGTATATCTCAATATCCTCCCTGTTCTCGAGAACAAAATGTGACAAGTGGAGTTCTGAGAACAACATTTGCCATTGACTGCAGGAGGAGGCAGGGAGACTGCAGAACGTTTCAAATCCTGAAAACCAAGCTTTATTACATGTATAGAATATATACGTAAGCTATATTTGGGAAACAGCTGTCCAGCCTCATTTGCGATGTTGTTATGTTCGACTGAAGAATTGCTACTCAGGACCAGACCAAAGACAGAGTTGTCTTTCTTTTCCTAGAAGAGAACATTTCAAAATACGAGAGAAATAAAGCAGCAAAGCATTGAACCTGGGGGCATTTCGGCACACGGGGTAATGAGCAGGTATCGAGAGGTTTCCCCCGTGGAAGAGCTCAGCGCTTGCAGTTCACAGAGAAGGGCAAGCTGTAAATGCAAGATTCAAACCCAAAGTAGCTTTGAAAAGTAACTGACATAACGGCTTAGGAGAACTTCTGTCCTCCTGCTGCAAATCCTGCTTTAAGCTTGCCTCTTTTCCAAGTCCCGATGCACACCACATAAAGTGGCCCAGTCACTCTTTCTTGTGGAAACAAGCAGGACAGGACTAATAACAGGTGAAAAATATCCAGGGTCGTACAATGCCTTTCCCACAGCTGTTTCCAGGATGCCATAGCGAAGGGTGTCCCATCTTAATTCAGCATCATCCCAGCGTAGGCACTACTGAGGCACATCCGCGCCTTCCCCCAAGGATCCCCGTCCCAGAGATCTCGTTTTGATTATAAACTCAGCCCTGCACCCTTCAGCACCAGCGAGGCAGCACCTAACAAAAACACTTATTCAAGGAGAGAAATAACAACCTGTGCTTTACAAGCACAGGCACAACTAATCCAAAGAATAAAGTATCGATTATATTCACTTTTCAGCAATGAGACCACAAAATTACACAAAAATCCAGATCCAGCCTTCCTCTCTTCAGCTCCTCCCCTCCAAACCCTCAAGAAAGGCTACTTCCCACAGAATGAAGTTCAAAATTACCCCCTAAAATACAATTTCCTCTCAGGCTTTTAAAAGGTACAATACAATCCCCCAAAGATTTACTAGCATCCCTCACTGAGCACAAGGATCCTTAACAAAGCTGTATTGAGGGATGTTCCTTCCCGTATACAATCGTCAGCGAAAAAAACTATTGAGTGGGAGTTCGGGTTGTGCTTGTCATATGCACACAAACCATTCATTCAGACGTTCTCCAGGAAATCACACTGAAAACACAGTAAATCCAACTGAAGCAGATTTCAGTATTAATTTAGGTAAACGCGCATGGGCAACGGTTTGTAGTTCTTCCCCAAGCCAGCTACTGGGCTGGGGAGTTAATATCCATCACGCGTTTTCGTTTGTATGGGGAATACCTGCTACTTGCATTACACAACAGCAGAAAAAGAAAAACTAACGGCACCTGTACTAACATAAGCTGTCACTGAAGTCTGTCTTCCTATTTCTTGAAACACGAATGAACAGAAAACTTAAGAGTTACGTAGTGTTCTTGAAGCCACCTCTCAGTTTTATGTGTGTGACCTTACAACAAATGTCACCATAAGCACTGGATTAGTCCATGACTCCCGACTTTCACGAGCTTCTTCAGGAGATGAGCTACAGGGATAATGAACATTTATTTTTATTGTTTCCTCAGGGCAGGGAGAACACCCAGGGTATCTTCCCAGGTCACTAGCACAGCTTTGTTCGTCTAACCTACGCATGCTCTGATCCTGCCAAGCAGAGTTTAAATGAATAGCACAGAATATCAGCACCAGGTTGTAGAAAGGAGCCAGATCTGTGGAGGTGAAACAATTTATCCTGAGGATCAGACCTACAAACAAGGAACATACACGACAAAATAAACAGACAAGCTCCTTCTTTCGAAAGTGTGAAGATTTCTTCTGCAATGACCCTGCACTTTCCCCTCAAGCGTCTCTTCAGTGGGGTGCATTTTCCTCAATTAAGAGGCAATAGAAGAAGAAATAAATACTCTTTCACTTGGAATGCTTACCTCATGCTTTAAAATCTGCCACGATACAAGAGTGGTTTTTAACCTGGACACAGTTTTATGACCTCCAATTCAAAAAGGAACGTGGACCAGAAGTGAGATGCTGTATCCTTCCCTGTAAGTTGCAGAGGCCTCATTTATTCTCAGCTATAGCTCTGTCACTGCCGTGCTCTCAACGGCAGAAAAGGAATGCACTATACCCTTAAATAATCTGGACTGAATCGTTCTCCTCCTCACGTCTTCTAATCATTGAAGTAACAGAGGATCTTCAGCGTGCTACCATTGCTGCATGCAGACAGCGCTGCTGAACAAAGATCCTGGTGATGCTCAGTTCCGTGCCTGGTCGGGCCCATATGCTCACCTTATTTAATGCAGCATTATGACAAAATCCAGATTTTTTTTAATTATTTTTACATGACTATATCAAAACAAAGTCCCATTAATACTCGGATTTGGTGAAGTTTATATTCTAATATATTCTTTCAAAGGTAAGCAGTCACACATGAGGTTTATTTCTCTTGCTTGATCAGCCGTTTTCAGAATTAGAGCACATCAAATAGAAGCAAACTTTCACCGTTGTCTGAAGAAGGTTTTTCACTTAATGCATATGACATATACTATTAGACTAAATTTACAGGAACTGACAAGTATCTCAGAATAAACTAGTTAAAGATTCTTTTGTGCCAAATTCTGCATCCAGCTTTTTGTGCCTTGCTGTGCATTACCCAGCACGGTTAACAGGCCGTGAAACATTTCACTTCTTGCCTTATTAGATCATATATTTTGGGCAAGAAAGAATGTGTTCATCTAATCAACAGTTTCATCACGTTGATCTTATGAATGGGCAACCCCCTGCCCCTAAGCTAACCCAACACTTCTCATCCTAGCTCCAAGTAATGCAAAGCAGCAACCCCATTTATACGGGGTGTAAAAAATGAATGAAACAACATGAAGGGATTTAACAGAGAAGTCAGCATTTCTGATCAGATGATGTAGTTGATCAAGTCACTTTCTGAAGCACCGATGCCAACATCACACTTGGTATCAACCTATTCTCAAACTCTTACGCAAGCTAAAAAGAGAAGGGTCGCCATCCTGGAGCAGGGGTCTCCTAAGACCTTTTCTCAGTGTAATCCTTTTATCAAAAAGCTACAAATTTAATGTAATCAAAGCACTTTGCTCCGTGTTAGCCAGAAGCAAAAGGGATTGTGCTTTTGGACTGCACTGTCCTATCAAGAATCAACTGCAACTCTCCTAACAGACTTACTCAGGCCATGGATTTTTAATTTAGTTTGTCATAGATTTACCCTGGAGACTCATCAGGGACTAAGGGAAGCCTCTGCAGGTGTGGTTTAGGCCTTCAGTACTGTAAAATTTTGGAGATGATGTGCTTTTGTCCTAGGAGTAATCTGAAAAGCTACTTGAAATGCAAGTACAACGTGCATGCAACGTGAAGAACAAAATCTCAGACGATGTAGAGTAAAAGACAAGAACTTGTAGAGGGAAGAGAAAGCCATCAAAAAAAGGGATTAAATAAAAAATACCTCCAATATGAATAGCATGGAGGGCCTGGCATCCTAAGCAGGACTGGATGCCGTGTGAGATGTAGAGCCTGGCCATATAAACCTAACAGTATTTCAGACCTTATTGCAACCACCCTAGAAATGTCACTTCTTGGCTTACAACAGCTCTCACAGCAAAAGTCAAGACAAAACCCTCCCCATCAGCCTTCAAACAAGCAGTCTCCGAAGGCCCGATTCTCGGGGAGG
>NW_010517690.1:0-395 GCF_000687285.1 Phaethon lepturus
GGTTTTCCCCTCCTCCAGGCCCATTTCTTTCGGCGCCCGAGGCACCACCCACAAATCGGGGTCTTGTCCTAAAAGGAGGCCCAGTGCTCCCACGGGATGGGAAGCCGCAGCCTGGGATGGCGCGGAGCAAAGCGGAGCTGCGGTGGAAAAGCGGGTGGGGGGCTCAGCCCCGAACCCATCGGCCTTCACCGCCCCAGGAGCTGCCCGGACTCCCCAGCAGCGGAGGGAAGACGGTTCATCTCGTCCCAAGGACCGTCTGACGTCTGTCTGTCTGCTCCTAGATGAGCCCCATGCCGGGGACGAAGGACACGAAGCAGCTGACGAGGCGGTACCTTCCCTCACCCCCTTCCTAGCACGGCACTCCCACGCTCTCCCGCCGGACCGACCCGCGTCCC
>NW_010517690.1:598-872 GCF_000687285.1 Phaethon lepturus
ACTTGCGTCGGGACAGCGAAAGAGGGTAAGCGAGTTACAAATAACGACGCTAAATAATAAATATCTCCAGAGCGTAAATACGGAGCCTGATCTCTGGACGGAAGAGCAGTCTCAGAAGGGTGCCGTGGAAGGGTTTGAGGGGCAGCGGTTTTGCGCTCGCTGGAACGGTACCTCCACCCCTGCGGAGAGGTTCCTTTAGCGGGACGAAGCTTTCCGCTCCTTTCTGGAATATCCCAATTAAATCAAACTGGCCGACCCTGAGCTTTGCAAAAAG
>NW_010517691.1:0-243 GCF_000687285.1 Phaethon lepturus
CAACCTAGTGTTTCTGTGATTCTGTGAAACCTCGAGCGTGGCTAGCAGTAACCATAGATACATATAGCGGAGTGATTGTAGCCACACAACACCTCAGAACCAACTCCAAAGCGACCATCCAACATTGGTTGACGGTCATGGAGTGGCTTGGCATCCCTAATCAGATCAAAACAGACAACGGCCCGAACTTCGCCTCTAAATCAGTCCAGGCGTTTGCTTTGAAATGGGGGATCACCTTAACAC
>NW_010517692.1:0-3884 GCF_000687285.1 Phaethon lepturus
TGGGCAGGCAGGCTTTGGCAGAGGAAGCAACTGAAACGCAAAGCAGGAAAGCAAGCAGGGCGCGGGGAAAGAAGGTACTTATATACAATAAATATTTAACATCGCTTAGTGTTTTCTCCTGAAGAAACTTATAGCAGGGATTAATTTTTACATTCTGCCTGCTCCGCTAACGCCCTTCAGCAAGGTTAATCTTTGCCCGATGCAAGTTTGAAAATTAAATCCACGGTGGCGTACAAACTTCCTGTGTAGTTTGATTCAGTTCCTTCCATTCGCCACCAAAATGATGTATGCATTTTGAATTCACAAACGCTTCCTCTCAGAGCAGATAATTCATGAATACACGCTCCCCTCCTTCCTTCTCCCCCTCTCTCCCTGTTGTGTATCTTAATTAACGTTTCAAGTCTGGCAGCTTTTTGATTTCCATTTCAACAGGGTCTCTGATCAGCCTGCTTGAAAGGAAAACCTTAAAAGAGGGACAATTTTTTTCTGGTGGCTGCTCCTGCTTTCTCCTGAAATTCAACATTGCGGCGGTAGCGGCGAGGGGCAGCTCCGCGCGGGGGTCCGACCTGCAGCCGAGATGCTTCGGCTCCTGAGGAGATGGGGGCTGAAGGGAGGCACTTTTCCAACCCTGAAGGGAGGCACTTTTCCAACCCAGGCTTCTTTCTGGGAGCCCCCAGAACGTGGGGGGCTGGCTGTGAATTAGCACTGCAACCCCGAAGAGACCAAATTCTTCACCACGCTTGCGTACGTGGACAAGAGACCACCCGTGGCAGAGGGACCCCACGAGCAGGTCACGGTCCCAGCTCAGCTGCCCGGGTGAAGTTTTCACACTTACAAAGGCACCGTCAGTGCATCTTTTCCCTCTGGGTCCCCGGGCCATGGCACAACCGCAGCAGCCCCATCCCGGGGGCTGCGGGGCAGGCCCGCAGCCCAGCACCCGCCTCTTGCAGGGCTGGGACCGTGGCTTGGCCACACCGGGGGATGGCCCCAAGGCCAGGCTGGCAATCAGCACCAACACGTCGTTCACCCGGCAAGGTTACTCTCTTGAGCACCCCAGGGTGCTTGGGGAAGGGTCCCCCAGGTGCAGCCCAGGGGTCTGCCCTGCCCAAGCCGAGGAAATGGAGAAAAAGGAAAATTTTCCAAGCTAAGGAGCAGATGAAAAAAAGCCAAGGACAGTGTAGAAAGTTTTCTGCAAGGAAGAACATCTTGTCAAATTAACATATTAATAATTAGGCGGAATGAGAACGTTAAGTCCCAACCCAGGGCCCGAAGATGGCACGTTTGCTCTCTGCGTTCAGCTGTGTCGAGCAGCGATGCCGGGGGTGCCTCTGAGCATGACAGCCTGCGCCTTACAAGATGTAATTTTAGCGCTTCAGAGCTCTTTTAGTTATGCATCTCTAAAAAAACAAGCATGTTGCCTTCTCTCTGAAGGAGAAAAACAGCTGCTTCTTTAGGATTTTCGTGTGTTTGATTTCTTTGGGGTGTTTATTTCTGCTCTGGGCTATTTGAGAAAACCCATTAAATACAAGCATAAATTGCTAAGTTTTGTTTGCTATGAAGGTAGAAACATGCACGGCTTGTCTGAACTATTGAGTTTGTGCCTCTGGAGAAAATCACTTTACTGCCATGATGCTCTAGGATGGAAAAAATCTGCAGCCAGAGAAGTTACAAGGAATAAATGAAATGGCAATAGGTGCCATAAATAAAACTACAGCACATTAACACTCCCCCTGCTTTGGAGATCAAAACCAAAACCCGCTTTCAGTGCTGTGACTTGGGGAAAACCCAATGAGAGCCCCAAATCCAGCAGGTTGATCGTGTGCCCAGAGAAGATGCTGGTACTGATGCTTCTCCTCGATGCGAGCGGGGACCACCATTCCCGGCAGCGGGAAGCGCTGAGGGAGGGACGAGGAAAGAGTAAATTATTTCCAAGGCTGTAACAATCTGAAGGATTGCTCCGTGGTGCTTTTGCAGGATAATCCTGGTGGACCAGAGCTCGGTGCTGGCCATTTTGCGGTGAGAGGCCCCAGTCGGCTGCCAGCTGTGGCACAGCACCCCGCTCCTCCGAAGGAGAGATGGAGACCGGCCCCGGGGGAAGCGCGACAGACCTATTGCGCATCCCGGAACTTGGCGGTAAGCACCGAATGCCAGGGCTCGTATTCAAGCTTTGTGTTTTCTTATCGTTGCTCAAGTCACAAAGCTGTACCTTCATACTCTCTAGTGTCAGTAGTGCCTCCTGGTTGAAGCCAGAGCCCGGATTAAACCTTGCAAAGCACTAAAGCTTGGCAGTTTTGGGCCACTGCATAATGACAGGAGAGCAGCACTGGTTGAACAGCGACTGACAGATATTGAGAACATCAGCCCAGGCTGGCTGCAAAGGTTGCTCTTGCCTTAAAGTAAGAAAAATACATGGAAAGAAAACAGAAAGGAAGGAAAATACCAGAAGTCCCCACCGCAGTGACACGATGATTTATAGGTAATTATGATAAACCATTGCTTCCCACCTGCTGCTCTCGCACTACGCAGCACGGCAAAGCAGAGGGGAACACGGAGCAAGAAGGGAGAGCAGAAGAACCGGCTGTGTCAGATGAGCTCAAATCCAGCCCTCAGCAGCACCAGGCAGCTGCAGGGCCAGATCCTGCCCCACCACCCGCTGCAGCGCTGGGCAGCCCGTGCGCAGGCTCTGCCTCGGCTGGGCAAAACACAGCTTTTCTCTGGAAAGAAGGGGTTGGGCCGCACAGCGCTGGCGGGAGCCGGGATCCTTCAGTATGACAGACACCGAGCACAGCTGACAGCCCTTGCACCGATAATTCAAATCCCTGCTGCAAGCTGAGACATCGCCGAGTGTTTCCAGCCGTGCTGCGGGTGAAGATCCGGGGCATCGCTGCGGCCGCAGGCAGCAGCCTTCACCCGAACCCCGGTGGAGGACGGGTCGGGATGCTCTTGGCAAAGGGACGCAAAGCTTGTGGTGCCTGGTGCGACTCACTGCTGCGGTCTGTCCTGCTCAGATCACCCGTGTTAAAAAAAAGATATAAAAAAAATCTGGAAATTGTCTGTCTGGTGGAGTGCCACGCTGGCAGAAAAGCCAGAGCGGTGAATTTTGCAGTGGCACAGTTCCTGTGCAATGTGCTAAGAGAGGGGGATACATGTGACTTGCACTGTATTAGCTTTTGCTGGAGACTCTGCAGCTTAATTTACACGTGGTGGTGAACTGGCAGGAGGCATCTCCAGCTCGCTTGCTCCTTCTCATAGAAAGTCATGGAGAGATTGGGTTTTTTTCCCCCCGAGCTGTGGGTCAGATCAGTTTTAGTCTTTTGACTAAGATAAAAAACCCAAGTCAAACCGGGCCCAGCTTGGGGGAAGATGCTGGGCAAAAAGCACCTGAACAATGAAAATAGCTCTATCTTGCCTTGCATGCTGTGAAAGCCTCGCTCTTCCCAACGCTTTACAGATTCTCTTCATGCTAAGGCACATTTCTCTTCCCCTCTCATGACAGCCTCCCACTTTGTCTTGCTGTTTCTCTTTCCAGGAGAGCTTTAGCCACACTAAGGAAGCCCAATACTTTGTTTAAAACACTCATTCACAGTTTTTCCATATTGTTTGCCCAAACTCACCTAGACCATAGGGAGGAGAGAGACCACAAGATCTGGTCTCTGCATTTAATCATAGCCAACGCCTCGTTTTTAGCCATTTTTATTTTTACCAGTCTCATGTAAACGCAGTATTTAAGGACCCTGGAGGAATATTGCTTGGAGGGATAGTAACAGAGCCGGGTGCACCCCAGCCAAAGCCGTCGCGTGTCGCACAGAGCACGCGGCGCGATCATGCCGTGATCGCGGCGCGTCCCCGCGCGGCACAGCCCGGGCTGGGAGCGGAACGCGGCT
>NW_010517693.1:0-35590 GCF_000687285.1 Phaethon lepturus
TTCATACAAGTATAAAGCTGGGCAGTCCACATAATGGAAATTGCTACGGCCTCCAGCCAGAGTTGAAGGAGTCATCAGCCAGTTTTAACCTGATGAAGGGCAGAGATGGACATAAATCCCCCTCTCCGGCAAGATGTAAACCTTTTTCTTTTGGACTGCTTGCCTTTTCCTTTTGTGAAAGTGGTAGAACAAAGGGAGCGATCTGAAGGAGAAAGGTCTGGGCTGCATGCGTGCCTAGCTTGTTGCTGGAGTTTGTTCTGATCTACCACCGTTTGGTACTAGAAGGTTAGTCTGTTACGCAGCCTCTTGGTAGCTCTGGTTTTACACCCAGGAGAGCTGAAACCCAGTGAAATTACAGCCGTGATGTCCTACATGTACTGAGCTGCGGTATCCCACCCCTTTCGTCAGTGACGGAAGGGAGTCCGTGACTGAGCACCACACGATGCTATGCAGGTCACATGAAGGGTGTTAGAGCGTATTTACTGACATTCCCTACAAAGTCATTGCCCCCCTCATACGAGGGTATTAATTACAGCTAGAGAGAAACACGGTGACTCCAAGGTCGGGACATGAGAGCGCGTAATCTGGAGTTTCCATCACAACTGATTATGCTTATGCTTCAGCTATTAAAAGTTACAAGGTTGCATTTCTTATGGGGATGCTCGCTTCTAATTAAAGAAAGCACGTGTACTTTAAGAACTCAAGAATAATTAGATTCCAATTTTTATCTGTAACTTAAGTTCTTAGCACCTTTCTCATGTGATTGCTAGCTTACTCGTTTTCTGTGCAAATGTGGTCTGCGCATTTGTTGGATGAATTTAAGACTGCATTTGTACTTGCCTGGTATCTTTAGAGGCAAGCCTGGCCTGCAGCACAAGATAAAATGAGCCTGATAGTCTTGTCTTACTCTTTTCTTACTCTTCGGTGCACCTCTTTTCTAATTTACTGCCTGTCTCTTTGGAGGTGCTTCAGACAGTTAATGTAGTCAGGTGAATTTAACATTGATTACTCAAACCAAAATGGACAGTACGGATACTCATTCGGGAACGGCGGCATTCTGAAGTGAGTTACACTGCAGAAATAGAAGCCCCTTGAATTCTGATGAAAGCATTCACATTGCAATGTGAGACGTGCGAGTACTTCAATTAAATGGAAACGCAAATTATTTTTCCCAAGTGACTCCGCAAACATAAAGGACTCAGTTTTCTTAACGCTAGCATCTTGATAAAAGAATGAATCCATGCACTTTACTCTTCACCCCAGTACTAATGTCTCCTGTAGCAGAAAGACACGCACAATTTCCCGTACAGAAAATACCCCATTTTCAGCAGTAACCTTGCTGCTTTATTTGTGTTTCAGTGATACAATTTGTACTCCCTGCCTGCCTTCCTTATTGCTCTCCTATTTACGTTTTCATTATTTACTATGGTTTGCGTTATACTGGTAGATGGAGTACTATTTCTCGACGCAAGTCTTTTATGATGATTATTGATGAGACATTTGTGAGAACAGCCTCGCTGTATCCTGTTGAGTTACCATTTGTGTTCTGCATTAGTGTGCAGCTTTTCAGAAGCCTTTCTGTAAGCTGCGTAAAACGAGACTCCCAGCTGAGAGCAGTTCAGAACATCTCCTTTTGGCATAGTAGCTGCCTTTCTATTTTAACAGAGTGAGGTTCGGTGAATCACAGAATCACTAAGGTTGGAAAGGACCTTCAAGATCATCAAGTCCAACCGTTAACCCGACACCAACATGCCCCCTAAACCATGTCCCCAAGTGCCACGTCCACACCTTTTTTGAACACTTCCAGGGATGGCGACTCCACCACCTCCCTGGGCAGCCTGTTCCAATTTCTAATCTAAACCTCCCCTGGCACAGCTTGAGGCCATTTCCTCTCGTCCTATCGCTAGTTACTTGGGAGAAGAGACCAGCGCCCACCTCTCCACAACCCCCTTTCAGGTAGTTGTAGAGAGCAATAAGGTCTCCTCTCAGCCTCCTCTTCTCCAGACTGAACAACCCCAGTTCCCTCAGCCGCTCCTCAGAAGACTTGTGCTCCAGACCCCTCACCAGCTTCGTTGCCCTTCTCTGGACACGCTCCAGCACCTCAGCGTCCTTCTTGTAGTGAGGGGCCCAAAACTGAACACAGGATTCAAGGTGCGGCCTCACCAGTGCCGAGTACAGGGGCACGATCACTGCCCTGCTCCTGCTGGCCACACTATTGCTGGTACAGGCCAGGACGTTGTTGGCCTTCTTGGCCACCTGGGCACACTGCCGGCTCATGTTCAGCCAGCTAATGTATGTACTGAGACGTACTGAGACTTACATGTACTATGAATAAGTACACCTGAAGCTACACTAGCTTAGGACGAAGACCACACGGGATGTCAGGTGTGTGCTTCCAAAGCAATGCTCACCTATAGCTGTACATGTAGAGCATATTTATATAATGGGAGGTTTTTCTATCAGCCACAATGTTTTGAAATAGTTACTGTTCTTCCATCCTTTTTGAAGCTCTTGATGTGTATCATGACGAGAAGGAGGAAGGATAGTAACTTACAGACTGCTGTTCCCTCTGTATATAACTGATATAGTTCTATTCAAAGCTGAGGTCGTATTTAATGTACCGTGGTGTTGGAAGATGCAGAAACGAGGAAGGAAGCGATGATAAGCTACTAGGTGGGGACTCAGAAATTGTCTCCCATTTCTGGGACATGGTGACTTTCTTTTATTATCCTAGGCAAGTCAGTCTGGTTTGACATTAGATGTCCCACAAAAATGTCAGCAGACTTGAAGGGAAAAGAGGAAAATACTACAGTCATAATACCCTTGAACTGACAGACATCCACCCCAACTTGAGAAACTGTGCCGCAAGTTGTATCTATCTTCTTTAACTTCTTTAATGCATTTTCTTCCAGGGCTATCTAGACTCACCCCAAAGGAGTGAAACCCTCTGTCTCACTTGGGTGAAGAATAATAACACTTACATTTCCTTGCCAGTCTCCTTGGCTTCAGGCTGTAGCTTTTGGTCTATAATTTTGTATAACATCTTGTAGAAAGAGGCTGTGATCTTACTGGTGGCCCCTGTGCAGCCCGAATAGGAAAATTTACAGAACTGCTGTACATGGGAGAATATGTCGATGGGACAACTTTTGGATAGCATGTCTGTCTGGTGAAAGGGGGTGGTCTGGAGCTGCTGAAACAGCCATTGAGACACAAAATAGAGAGTGTTATTTGCTGGTCACAGACTGTTCGGTGCTTTGCAGCAGCAAGCTGAGTCTCAACAGCGAAGTGACAAGAGAGAAGCAGCGGTTCCTCCGGCTCTCCTCCCTGCCCTGCCTTGCTGGGTTGAGTTCTTTGGCAGCCCATGAGAACGTTCAACTGCATTGTCATCGCTTGTGGAAATGCCTTATGATCAGTCTGCGCCCATCACCTGTCACGAAATTTCAGCGAATAAAAATGCTGCATTTGGCAAACAGACTTTCAAAGCGGGGAAAAACAAAAGGTGCAAGAAGTGCCACAATGCAATTTCTCATTTATAGGGAGTTTTTAAGATGCATGTAACAATTTCAAATAGCTAAGCTGCAGAAAATTGGCTAACGGAATATATATAAAGGTATTCAGTGCAAATTTTCAAACACTTAGGGCAATTAGCTGTGTGCCTGTCTACGCAAAGTTTTGCCTTTAAAGAGAAATGTATTGATTGCAGAGCAAATGTGTGCCACTTCAGTTTTTCCCAGTAAAGAAAATAGCATTTTGTGACCTGGGAGAAAGCGGTAGTTGATTTTTCGAAGAGTACCCAAAGCAGTGAAGGCCGAGGTCAGGTCTGCAGTGGCAAGCGTTCCTGCCAACTGCTGTCAAGTGACAATATTGACGGCTGGAGCATCACTGGAATACGCATCTTTTGGCTGTTTCTGCCAGCATCATGAACTTCTCAGAAAGATGTTTCGTATCTGCGGAAGGTGTAGGCATGCACCGGAAGGAGCCCAGGGCTTTCACCTGTTGACATTGCCGTTGTGCTGGCACTTTGCCTGCGGAGGTCTGGCTACCAAAGGGCTGCGGTGCTCAGGGAAGAAATCCAAGTGGTAGAAAAGCGAGCATTGCTGCTGGAGTGAGGAAAAACCTGCAGTAAATGAAGACCATCCATGTTACAAGAACTTTTGTAAGACCTATTAATACAATTACGCTGCATGCCTCGGGCATCTTGCATGTAATTTTGGACAGTAAGTATTTATTTCAGGGGGTGCTTCCTCAGCAGAAAACCCAGGACATTGCAGGAAGGAGAACCAAGGTTCTCCTGAGCTCAGGCTCCAGGCTGGCCATAGGTGCAGGTGTCTCTTTCTTTGGGGGGCTCCTATTGCTTATTTACTTGTGTTGCTGACAGCTGCTCTCTTCTGCAAGTACGATATCCTGGCCTGATAGTCTGGCCAAATTCCAACTATAATCCTTACAGCCTCCTTGACTTAAAAGAGCCCATACATTAAAATATGTCATTTCTCTTCTAACTGATGGTTGGTCTTTTTAAACAATTTCCATTTTTCACCCCAAATATGGCTCTTTCAGCTTTGGATGTGTCTCTATTTCTAGCTTGTTAAAGTACTTGGAAGGCATTATGCATTGCATGCATAAGACAAGCTATTATAAATATTTAGCTAGTTAAAGCATTTGTGATTTTTTAACTTCAAAGTTAGAAGTAAATGGGATACTTGTAAAGACTCTTGCATTTTTTACGGAAAGTTATCTAAGTAGATCTTTCACCATAGCTTGGGACTTCTCACGGTGTGCCAGAATGCATCCTACCTCAGTACCACTGGGATTCAGGAACTAGACAAAGTGTCAGAGGAGACTAAAGCAAAGACTCGTGCCTGGAATAATTCCTAAAAGACCCTGACAGCATCAGCGTGCTCCAAGTGCCATTCAAAATGCTGCTGCTTGTCCGTTCCTTCCTGCAGACCCTCCTCAGCTACTAGCCCGTAGCCTTCCAGGGCATGGGAGATGCAGCTTTGACACCCCCGCTCCCCCTGGACCCTTGCAGGACCTAGGTTTCCCATTTTCAGGATGAGAATCCTTGATTGCTGTGGCACAGGGAACATGACTTCCTCTTCTACCTTAGCAGCCTTGTCTTAATGGGAAAACAGCAAGGCCTGCTCAGTTCTTCCAAAGGGCAGTTAAGGAGTTTGCCCCGGGGCGAGGAGGACGAAAACACTTCAGGCTTGAGCCGAAGCCGAGTCAGCAGGACCCTGCAGAGCAGAAGGACTTAACTCCAGTAGGGAGTTTGGTTCAAGGAGTCACCCAGACATACAGCATTATTTCTTTTTTACTGACTAGCTTCAAACAGCTCCCTTTCTCATGCCTGAACACCCCTTTTTGAGGTGCCTGCCTTTCCTAAGGCACTGTGTGCTCTCCAGGTTTGTTTTCCACTCCGGGCTGTTGCCACCCAGAGGCCCACAGCAGCCCCCATCAGACTTCTGAAGAGTCAGGAGGGTGTTCCTGGCTCCTCCTGTTCATCCATTCAAGTGAAGTGTTTGTGCGTATTGAATGTGGGACACTCTAGTCTCTGTTTAACAGACCCAACTTTATAATATGACATAGTAATCCGGTTTTTTAGTCACTTCCATTTTGATGATTTTGACCCAAGATTTTGGTCTGACTGGGTCCCTATTTAGTACTTGAATTGTGTGTTTCATGTCAGTCTGTGATTTTTTTTTTTTTTTTTTAAATACCGCACCAATATGGTAGTTTGCCATTTGCACCCTGTTTATACGGTTATTTTATGGCAAAAAAGAAAATAAAAAGAAAATAAAAGAAATAGTTGAGTGGTGTTGGTTGGAGAGGATCAATCAGTAAAATAGTTTTCTTCTTTCCTGAAGAAAGAAGAGATATTCCAGTGGAGTCTGTGGTCGTGTTTTCCCTTCTGTCAAAAGCCCTGGGAGATCCCTGGAAGGCTGCGTAGCCTCTCCAGGCCTTGCTCTTAGGCTATAAAACAGGAGCATCAGTACATCCTTTCTTCATAGAAACATTTTCTGGATAAGATTGTGAGGTACTTAAATGCACCAGTACCGGAGTCTGCACAATAACTGGGTAAGTGTTTCTTAATTGTTTGATTAATATCCTATTAACACAGCTGGACAAATAACCGAAAGTACATTTTGTCTCTGTTTTAAGAAAAAGGAGAATTTTATCTATAAGCAGTGTTCTCATCTTAACAGAGTATTTTAACAGAGAGTTTTGGAGAAATCTGTGGCAAAGAATGTTTGTGAAACAGCTAATCTTACACAAATAAAATTAAAGTATTTAAAGAAGGCAAGTGTTGAACTCTAGGACAAAACTATTTGCAAAAGGAGCCTGGTTTCACTCAAAGTAATGGAAACAGTTCACATGAGCTATTTATCAAGTGCTCTGCAAGGCCAGGGTTTCAAAAAGATTTAAATCGCTCAGAGTCTTTAGACCAAAAACTTATTACAGAAATTACTTAGAGAATATTAGTAAATGTGAGAATCGGAAAACGGTCAACGGCAATTCATAAACAAAATATTGTTTTTAGTATGTTTACCTCCTGGATCACTAGTCCTGTGTCTAAACGTTACTTTTTCCTTGTAGTCAGGCACAAAGAGAGGGGGAATGCAACTCTGAAAAGGAAAGCGTTCAAGATCATCTTTATTTTAAGAATATGGAAAAGCTCCGCTATAAAAGTCTTCTTGCTTTTCAGACCAGGCTTAGACCATAACCAACATACCCAGGGCGGCGTGAGCACGGCTCAGCCTCAGCGCCATCCTTATCTGCTTCCCCTTCTGTGCTACAGGCACCGCAAACCACTGGAGAGAGCGTTAGAGCGTTACACATTTTCTTCATGTGTTTTTATTTTAATTGGACTGGGTTTAAGTTATGCCTAGATGTACTTTCAAGAAGCTGTGGCTTTCATATTTCTTCACTGAGACTGACCAGAACTGATAATTTATGGCTTGTAGAGCTGATGACTTAGCGCTTTCCAAGTTAGATCTGGAGCCAAGCACTGCAGTAATGATTTTGCAGTTGATTTCTAATGGACCTTTGAAGGCTGAGCTTGGGGATGGGTGAGGCTCGGAGGCAGTGCAGCAGGGGCACTGACAAAATGGCAAAGGGGGTCACTAGCAGTTCATCCAAACTCCGAATTTCACTGTTACCCTTCTCTTTTTCCAAAAGAAGCTTCCAGTCTGTGATGAAAGTGACTGATGTTCCTCTGTAGAAAACAGAGAAAAACTATATGTAGTTTGCTGAAAATACATGCTAAAACCATTGCAACTTAATCCATCAACATTTTTCCTGCTCTTTCCAAAAACTGAAGATCCACAATCACGTTATTCAACAGCTGGAGGATGTCTAAATCTGCTTTCCACTTTTAAGTGTCACTTCTTGATTATACTGTTAAGCTCAAAAGGCAAACGAAGATGCAATTCATTTCAGAAAGGAGCAAAGGTGAAATGCTCAAGGCAGTCAAGATACCGCTCGGACTCTGGAGCTACATGGAAACTGTGTGGTAAGTGTGATGTTTAGCTCTGTCTACATTTTCCCTGGATCTCTGTACGGCACTTTTCTACTGGGGAGAAGATGAAAACAAGGGAGAAGGAGTTTCTAGCCATACGTGCATATAGGACACAGTTGCCCGCCTTTCTGCCTCTGCTGTTTGCATTGTATTCCACAGTAGTTCTGCCAGTTTAATATTTCCCGTAGTTCTCTTTAGTCATTTCATGGGAATGTTATTTCTTCTATAGCCTGACAGCTTTTAAAGTAACAGTTAAAAGGAAACTTTTCTCTAATTAGACGGGATGTGAGCCACTGCCCTCCCTCCTCTTTCTTCAAGTCAGTTAAAAGTCAGCTCCCATACTGAGTTAATGCCCCACTGACCCGTGTGCAGCTCCTCCTGGAGGACAGTATCGTTTAGCATGAACAACAGTTTCAAAGTACTGTGTACATACTACTCAGCATATCATCACGACTGATGGAGTTTTTCAAGTCTTCTTAAATGCTCCAGTCCTCCAGAGCTGTTCAAACTTCACTGAGGTTACCTACCACAGAGCCCTGGAAGGAAGCCAGGTAGTGACATGAGATCGTAACTTGCAACGGTACCTACAAAAAAATCCGAGATGCACATTAATGTTAGAAATTACATAGGGAAGGCTTAGAGGAACAGCTTCACATATATTCTAAAACGGTATATGTATGTGCATTATGTATATGCAGCAAGACTGAAACAGTCTTTGGCAGAGCCTTGGCGTAAGGATCTATCCACTGGGTCTTGAGCTGTATGAAATGCTTTGAGAAGCTGGTAGTGCCTCTTACTTCGGAAACAGATCTTTCAAAATGTCAGGTGTGATTTCATGCATTTTAGGGTAACTCAGGATCTGCAAATCAAACTGTGATTGAAAAAGTCTCGAACTGCCTCTTTTCATGGAAGTCTGTATTAAAGTAGTCCAACTCTAAAAATAAGGAAAGTAAAAAAAAAAACAAGCAGCCACACAGTGTTGTAATTTCAAAGCCACCTCATCTCGGGTCTATATCCCCTTTCTGATGAACAGCCAGAATAAAAAAATGAAAATTGTTGTCACAAAACCCATCTCTTTTTGCCATATCTAGCAGAATACTCTTCACCTCCCTCTCACAAATGCATTACTTCACTTCCCCTGCTTCCAGTGTCTCAACGCCGTCTATAAAGCCTTCGAGTGGCTTCTAGTGATACGTACAGATTGAATGACTTGCTTGGAAGTGTCTTGGGGTAGAACTTTTTCTGAAACAATACAGTTTATTCATAGTGTCTCTGGTGGATTTAAAGGCTGTTTTTCACTACTGTGTTGTTTTTTCCACTGAAGTAAGCATTTTAGGTTGTTTTTTGTTTTGTTTTGTTTCAAAGTCCATTCCTCCCACCTGGAGCATTTGCTTCTGTTTTTCCAATATTCTGGAAAACAGTCTCATTCATCTGCTAGAGTTGACCCATATTTCCATCCCTCCATGCCAAATATTGACTTTACCCATAATTCCTCTTTTCTTGAGCTTTCTGTACTGCCCTCCTTGTCCTTATCCTGGGAAGATCTGCTAATTCATTAACCCTCACTCCCATTCTTGTCTGAGCAGTCAAGTACAGAGAGGGGTTAATCTTTTTTCCTTTTCCTAAAAGGTCTTGGTAGATACTGCAGCAATCGAAGACTGGGTAGAGAGTGTAACTGCATCCTTTAATCCTGTTCATTCCAGAAGTATCATGTTTTGATTCTTCTTGTCTCAGATATTTCCCTGGACAAGGATACACTTACTAGTGTAACTGCAAGCTAAGACCTGGATATTTTCTCCCCAGGATTTCCTTTCATTTGGGTTTATTCAGTTGAAGCTACCACCTTCCCAGCCTCCACAGTGAAGCATCCTTACGTCAGCCAAGGTAACCGTTGATCAATCTTATTTATGTCTGCCCCAATCTAGGTAAACTAAAAGGCATCTGATGGCAAAAAAAATCAGTCGTTTCCCAGGTCGTGGTGATGATATACTCCATCTCAAGTCTCTTTCTTACTATTTCTTGAAGAGTTTGTTTCCAAAACCATCTGTTTTGCTGACAGACATAGGACAGAAGAACAAATCTTTTCTCTTGGTGCAAGGCCCACCATATAATTTTTTTTTCCTGACCCTCATGTTATGGACCATATCCTTGCTTCTTTTCTTGGCAGTCTTTTTTTTTTTTTTTTTTTTTTTTTTTTTTTGCATTGTAGCTCCCACAGCTTCTGTCAGCCAGTACTTCTGAAATCTCCCCAACTCCAAGATGGTCTTTCTAGCAACCTTATCTGTCTCCCACAGCTGAAAGCTGTGAATGTGAATAAAGACCCCTCTTTAACTGCTCCTAGGCCACTGCTTCCCGTGGGCACAGATACCACATCTCACCATCTCCTGGTTAGCAAGGCTACTTGGAAGCTCTCTGCAGAGACAGAGTACTGCTTTTTTCAATACGCAGTAGGACTTTATCTTCTACACCTGTTCTCTGACAAACATGGAAGTGTGCTTAGACTTATTAGTGACCTACCCATTATAGCTCTTTATGCCCTTTATTATGGCACTTTGATGACTTCCATCTATCAAAATATAGCTGAGAATTCCTACTTTTCCATATGCGCTTAGACTTGATAGGAGGGGGAATATCACGCGCAGGCAATGAGCCTGCCTTGCTTGGTGAGCTGAATAATTAGTAATTTACAAATTCAGTAAACAGTAAATGTGCTCTTGACCTTCCACTCGCACCAGCTGCTTGATGAGGCACCCAGCTGACATGTCCAGCTGCCTAGTGCCTCCTCCCCGTGTAAAGCCCCCACTGAAGCTCCTGCTTGCTCTGTGCTGCTGTTTCAGAAGGCAGCGTGGTACTGCCTACGCTGCAGTGTGCTTTCTGATTCATACTAATCCCCTCATCTTCCTATGGAACATTAAACATAATCACGATATTGAAAATGAAGGCATTTCAGATTTAAAAGTGGGATCTGCTTAGCTAAAAATAGCATTAAAGCAAACCCTGTCCTTCTGTGCCGAAGGACTGGTTGGTATTTACAGTGCTGTACAGTCATCAGACTCGAGCATAGGAATAGGAAAGAATGCCAGCCAAGAGGGACCAGGAATTATAGGCTTGTCCTCGTTTATTCCAAGATCTGCTGCTCCCTTGCCGTGTGACCTTGGGCTTGTCACATAGTATGCCCAAACCACCATTTATTCTTCTGTAATGTAGGTATAAGGCTGGTTTTGCAATTCCTGGGTGTGAATGAAAGTATTCATATTTGCACAGTGCTTGAGGACCCTTAGAGCTGTAGTAGTGATCAGCAGGAGACCACAGATATATTTGCTACTCATTTCTCTGAATTCTAAAAGAAAAAGGCAATAGAAAAGTTCAAATCATTCCTTGGGAAGAGCACATCTTTGTCTTGGCGTACAAGATCAAGACACAACTACAATGCACCTCCAATCTCTAGCCCCGTCTACCATGATTTCTAGATTCATTTTGGATAACACTATGTAATTTGAAGGTAGCTTTTAAATGTTGTGCACCAAGGCAACTCAATGGAAGGAAAATGCAGCGTATTCTTATTCCTGTTTAGCCTTCTGCGCTCCACAACCTTGCTGGTTCCCTTTATATAATTCCATGTGATTCTGTCAAAGTAGTACTGACTTTCAGAACAAGACCATATTTACAATAAGTAAGTTTTAGCTTTCAGTAGCTAAATGGTATAAATGACATCTCCTGAACTCTCTTCCCCCTCTCTAAAGGATTCACTATTTTCATTAAACTGATGCGTAAATTCAGAGAGGCTGCTACAAATTTAATGTTGAAATGACCTGGTCAAGAGCTAGAAATATTTTAATATTAAATTAATTCAGTCTCTCTCCTTAGTCCCTTAATTCTAAAAGCTGAGGCTCTAACGAAAACACCAACTGTCACAAGTCTTGCCAATCCGCTTATGCATCTCACTATATCAGTTTTCCTTCCCTTCACTCTCCCTGTTCTCTGCAGTTGACTCAGGCTTTTTTCTGTCTTAAAGCCTATTTAAAACTCCCACACTGTCCTCTCTATAATAACAAGCAGCTACAGTCTCCATTCAGATGTCCTGTGATCTGCTTAGGGCCAAGGTCTGCAAGCTAGTCTGGACATTGTACATACATTAAATATGGCAGTACAATCTAAATGCCCAACCTTTTTTATTCAAATCCAGCAGGAGTGTCTTGAGCAAGCTAATTACCACGGGTGTCATTAGCACTGGTGAGCCAATTGACGCCCTATTCCATTAGTTCTTTTTCCTCTTCTCATTCTTTAAAGTAACTAAAAGATCTTAAGAAGGAATTGTCGTTCCCTTTTATCAGAGCTAACCAGTCTTTGATAGACGTCAGTGATTCTAGGGCTTTCAGAGTATTTAAGATATGAGCTCGTTGGCTCAGCTTAAACAAGTCTCATGATTGATTGTGTCATCTTAAGCCAACGGGGTACCTCTTGCGCAATTACCTCTCAGCTTCCAACCAAGACTTTAGCCAGGGAAGAGTTAGAACGTTAGGATATTTCTGCCTTTAGAAATGCTTGCTGACCAGGATGCAACTTTGGGCAGTCAAAACAACGTAGGAGATAAGAATTGTTTTAACGGTGTTGTCATGGACAACCCTGCACTTGCACTGTGAAGGAATAAAAATGCTATAGTTAACTTTTACCTTACGTAGAGCCAAAAGGCATTAAGGCCAGGCCATGCTTTTTTGTTGTGACTTGCTGGCTATAATTTTTGGGATGGCTGCCCGAACCTCAAGAGACAGTATTGTAAACAAGGCTGTGCTTTTCCCTTCTCATTCTTCCTGTCTACATTTAGACATGGAATGACCTGTGGCGATCATATGGGTTTGGTTTCTTTGTGTGTATGAAGTTGTCATTTGCAATATGGTGCTATTGTATTTTTGTTGTTGTAAAATTAAAATTTTTGAGATGTCACACTTCATTTTGTGTTCTCCGCTGAGATTTATTCTTGTTTAGATATTTTTTAGGCATCCATCACTGCTGTCACAGCTATAAAAGAGAGAGAGGGATAAGCAGACTACAGGAGATGTTTTTTGGACTCAATGGAATTAATATTTTTCCTTCTATCAGGATGGATCTGCTCTCTTGGTAACACACCCATAGTAATAAATCTGGTTCTATTTATAGTCGTAGATGGCAACAGCCAACTAAATTGCATATAGACAGCACTGGGGATAAATCCAGGATCCTCTGTTTAAAAAGCTACAGGTCTCAGCCACTGATGTTAAAGAAGAACAGCGCACGCTATTTTATTGACTAGTAGCTCCTCCTCCGTGAAGGGGAGACCGTCACAGCCACATGGAGACGTACGTTTTAACTGATCTGGTGCCATCTAGCAGATGTAGACATAAGCAGACATTTACATAACAGAAGGTGGTGGAACTCATGTAAAGTTTGTGTTTTATCTCCAATACAGTCAAGTATACTCTTGGGTGTTGCTAGCTGAAACTCAGATTTTCTGCTTCTAATTAAAAGAGCATCTGTTTTCAATATCCTAGAAAAATGATTCCAGGCTAAGAGACGTATCCAGAAAATAGCTGCTCCTCTAATTAATATGCTGAATGCTTATCTGTTTTTCTTCTTCCTAGTATTAAATGGTTTCATTGTATTTGGTGTTCATTTGTATTGCAAGCTCTCTAATACATCAGGTAAGAGATGTCAACCTGTATCACATAATGGCTAGTCTTAGACTTTTTAATAAAATAAAATGTTTTACATATTAAAAATAAAGCATTGCACTGTTTCATGCCATATTAAGACATTTTACATAAATGGCATGATGAGCACAATGCAGGATACGGCATTCCATACTATTCTGTGACTCGCCATTTTGAAGTGAGATGTACTAGTTCAAGGTCTAATGATAGCAGAGATACTCTATGAAGAACAGCATTTCTTTTAAGGAGAAATGATGATACAAGTCCACTGCAATAGCATTTTATTCTATTTTAATGACCTTCAAAAGCTAACATCATTGCACAGCAGTGTAAAGGAAATAATTAAGAAATAAATAAAAAAAAAGTCTTTCCAAGTAAAAATTATTTCAAAGCAAGCAACCATGAATAAGTCTAACCTTTTGCTAGTTACAGACAAAACTGGAGCATCCTGTTAGAGATATGAAAACTAGTGACAAAATCTAGTTTTATCCCATCAGAATGCAGGAAGATTTGGAGAGAGTTGTTTGGAGCAGACTTGATCCAGGTACAAAAGGAGCAGTCAGGGAAGATAAAAGCCGTTGCTGAAAAGGTAAATATATTGGTTGCATCAGTATTCAGAGAGAAAGTGATCAAAGAAGTCCTTCCAACACTTTTTTTTTTTTTAAAATCAGGTATTAATCAGAGAAGTCTTTGAAGAAATCATAAGATACGTGTTCCTTACAGAAAACTGCCAGTGTCGGTAGTAAGAAGTGCCAGGATCCAAGATTATTTACCTTTGTGTTCAACAAGATGTCAAATATGAAACCGCTTATGTAGTAACGTGGTATGTTACCTCTTCCTCAAAATGTCACCAGAGGCACGGAGGCCAGGATGTCTACAGCTTGGATCCAGGGATGACTGCATTCGAAGTCTGACTTGCATACTAGGCAAATTAGTAGAAACTGCAATAAAGAATACAATTAGTAGACACACAGGGTAACTATAATATACTGGGGAAGAGGTGAGAGAACCTTTGTAAAAGGGATGTCAGTACCTCACACCTCTGTGTTTGTTAACGCTGTCAAAGACCTCATGAGGTAAGGGTGCTCAATTATCAGTGCACACTAGGGTTTTCAGAAAGCACTGAAGAAAGCCCTTGTGAGGTCTACAAGGGCAGTTTAGTAACCCTAGAATGAGAGGAATAGTCCACTTCCGAATTAGGAGCCAAGTAACGGAAAACAAAGGGGAGGTCTAAGTGCTTGGTTTTCCACCAGAAGGAGGTTGCCAGTAGCATATTCCTGTTATCTATAAAAGAGAGAAAAAGTGGGGTGACCAAGGTTATTTGAAGTGATTAACTCAAAAGCCACCTACAGGGAGTTGTAGGATGGCAAATGCAAAGCGATATACAGAGGGAAAAGAGATATATGTGATTAATAGCTAACAGTTTAACTCTGGGGCGGGGTGTAGACTCTTTATTAGCTATCACCACCTTTCTGAATACTTTTTGAACAGTCAGTGTAACATTTATTGTAGTTAAAAAGGCGAATAAAATGTTGGGAATTCTTGGAGAGGAAATAGGTAATAAGATAGAAAACATTTACTGTATAAATCCAGGGAACACAGTCTTCAGTCCTTTGTCTAGTGGGACTTGTCAGAGGCCCTCAGCCTCATGAAAGGGCATATAAAAGTTTTCTACTTTTAATAAGGAAGATCAGAGGTGTGTGACTACTGAGATGCAACACGGACAAGAGAAATCTGTAGGGGAATACTGAGCACCCTGAATTCATGAATGATGTAGAGAAGGTGAATAGAAATAAATCATCGCATGTCTCAAAGTAAGAGATAAGAACCATCCTAAGAGATTTTTGTGTTTCAAGCAAACAAAAGATTTTTTTTTTTTATACAGCAAAAAAGTTACATTTATGTATTCATTGCTACAGGGTTTGTGGGGATGAAGAACGTGTTTGGTTTTGCAAATGTATCTCTGGAGCAGGAGTCCATCAGTGATTGTTGAATGTGAACTTCATGCACCTCTAAATCGAGCAGATCTTAAGGTATTAGTTCGTGGCAAGAAATATATGGGAAAGGAAGCCCCTTTCTGGGCAGTGCTCTTTCACAAGCACCCACTAATTACCCCTGTGGGAGGAAGGATACTGCTTAGAGAATCTGGCTACTGCTCTCATCCAGGATAGCCTTCTCAGGTTAATACTTCTGCAACGAATGTAATGAAATAACATAAAATACTAGAACATATTAAAATTAAATTACACATTCCACTGTGAAACAAGACCACTGAACACAAATTTGTTGTTTCCTTGAGTAATTTAGTTCTTCAACTTTTTTTGCATCAAGACCTGATGTGGATTTTTCTCATTAACCACTTCTCAAAGCAACGTTTCTGGCAGGAAAACTGCTTCTGTCATAAGCTTTCATCCCACCTTGGTTCTGGTCGCAGAGTTCTTCTCCTGTCCATCTCCTAGCACATACCTGGCAGTTTGTGCGGGCGTTACTGCCGTGCCTGTGGACCTAGCAAACCCCACGAGTGGGCTTCCTGGGTCACGTACCCCCACGGCTTCTTGCTCTTCTTTCAACGGGACAGCAGATAACAGAGCACGGTTTTCCAGGTTCTGCAGAAACGCCTCATGGAATGGGAAGAAAACAAAGCAGGTCAATATGAGTTTGTACAGAGTACAACATCCTTTAATGATAACAAAACACTGTGAGCCCAGCCTTTTGCAAAGCGGATCCAACAAGTTTACATGCTGCTCTGCATAGTTAACAATAATGTTCATGAGAATCACACACGGGCATCAAAAAGAAAAAATCAGCTATGATGATTAAATACCGTATGTGAGAAATATAGCCATCAATGTACTAAAATAATTGCCTGCATACTTCGTGTCAGCAGCCTTGTCAGTTTGATAACAGCTTCTACTCTATCTGGTTACAACATAAAAAAACCTTTGTACAGGGAACATTCTCATTACAGACTTCACTGGTAAAGCGGCGAATGTCTTTGTTAATGATAATAGATTCTTTCCAAGGTAGCTGAAGTTTCTTGATATTACTTGTTCTGGCTTGGCACACCGAACACATACCTCATTAAAAGAGACTAACTAATAATGACAAACGTATCTTTATGGTTGTGTTTTGCAGCTTTGTTGAGTTTTGCCCCTCTTTGGTTAATGGTACCTTTGGCATCGCCAGCTGGCATCGTTATAAATGATGACCCATATCTGCAGGCGGCATGAGCTGAAGAAGGGTCATACACTTTAACACTTCATTGTAATAATGAACTTGTTGTCCTCTTCATCAATGGAGAAAAGTAAAAAAGCTGGGGTGCCAGCAAAAGGCAAAATTTTGGCTATTTCACTCGGGATAACGAATGAAAATAGTACAGAAACTTTAGCACAGAAATGGAGAAAACAGCTTGCAGGAGGAATTTGCCATAATCAGTGCCTTCCCGTGACATGGCAAACTGAATGAGAAATACTGATGTTCACGGCAAAGAGTTTGTCAGAGCCTGGAAAGTAATTAACATGACAGGCATTTTTTTCTTCCCAACTTCCCATGTATGTAGACAGCTCCTTGCATCTGCTTTTAAAGCGGTTAAACCCAGACCACAGTCTGAAACAGGATGTGTGGGTACATCTGCCTACATCAGATGGCAGTTTGGATGAGATCCCAAATGGCCGTTCCCCTGTAAACTTATGTAAATCTTTATTGTATGTTTTTATTTAGAAACTTAGGAGCTTTTCAATTCAGGAACACCCTAAGGGGAGTGTTTTTTAAAGTCTTTTTACTTTTGTTACTCCAGGGCCTATTACAATTTTTAAAATATATCCTATTTTGTGCATATCTGCCTTTGGCTTCATGAACTATAATATTGTAGGTATCTTCCCTGAGTGAGTGACCATGAAAAAGGGGAAATTTGCCCTTTTGGAAAGGAACTGATGCTGACAGATAAAGAGCTTTTGGAGTTTAGCATCTACACATGAACCAACCCAAAATTCCATTCTTCATACTCATAGAAAGCAAAAATAATAAGCAATAGTTTAAGCATCTTTACTTAGAAAATATGACAAATGGCAAACGACATGCCCTGTTTATCTACACGTAGAAAAGAGTCATCTGCTGTCCTTCCATGCCCTTACACGAAACCTAATCAAAGCAGATTTGAATCAAATCAACAGAAAGTATGGTGTAAAACAAACATTGTCTAGTTTAAACTGGTGACTATATTATTATTTTTTATTTCAGCAATTAATCTTGATTTAGCTAAAATAGGCTTGTCACCGATCTTTATTAGATTGATCTATTTCCCCAAAAATGAGCGTACGCAGAGAGGTTTAAACCTAAATATCTGTGCTATGTGCCTCTTTCATTTGAGTTGGTATAAATCCGTGCTGAGATTAGTTACTAAATGGGAGGGAAACGACAATTTAAACAGCGGAACGTGTGTATTTGAGATGCCATCTCATGGAACGAGCCGGCTGGGGACATCGGCAGAGACTCATGCACTTGGAAAAAGGCTGAGCACTTGCTAGCAGCTGTTGTTGTGGCAATGGAAAATACTAAGGGTTCCAGAGATTACAGAGGTATAATTTGGCCTGCAGTAAAAGCAAGCAGAAAGGCTCACTGAAAAGAGCTCCTGTTGTAATCAATGAGGTTTTGCCATTAGCTATAATGAGAAAAGCACTAATGCTAATGTTTTTTTGTGTACATTATTAGTCAGACAGTATTTTAACAAGAGGTTTCTATGCATAGTAGCATGTGTTTTTACCAAGCCAGAGTAACCTGGTGAGCAAAATCTCCCATTATGAGCCATAAATATGTCTTAATTGTTTTTAGAATGTATCAGAATATAATATGTGTTCGTACATAAGGGGTAAATGTTACCTAGTTTACAATATAGTTAGAATATACTAGAAGTTTGGAATCCTGTTAAGATTTTAATATTCGATTTTAAATTTTGAATTCATTTCACATTCAAAGATACAATTGTTTTACAGAGCGTTAACAAGCTCTCTAATTCATCATTTCATGCTATGTAAAACATAGTATAATTAACAGGAAAATATTATTCCCAGTAGATGTGATCCTGCATTCTTTTGAAATCAAGAGAGAAAGTCTTCTTGTGGCATAATTAGATGCCACCACTGAAGAATCCAGAGCAACGATAGTTAAGGTTTTTCAACTTTTCACAATAATTCTCTCAAATATTAAACTATTGAGCTGTTTGCCAGGACTACAGTCCATATGAACATGAACTCCATAAGCTAGGTGAAGCAAGACTAATTCTGATAAGGATTGGGTGGGAGGGAGGGAGGGAGGAAGGGGTATCCTATCATTAAATGTAATTTCTGTGATTTTTTTAATGAACGTTTTTGCAAGCTTGTACTGAGGGTAAAAAGTTAGGTTCCCCCCACCCCCCGTTAATTAACCACACTGAGAAGTAGTATCTTTAACAGGTTTGAGGAACTTAGTTTGATGTGGCTGAAACAGAATGCTTCTTGAAATACACTCCTGCACAAACTTGTAGTAGAGCTGTAGCGTAACCTATTTTGACAACAGTATTTGGCAGGTTCATTGATGTGCCGGCTCAACATAGCTGTATAGGGAAACAAGGTTTCATGTTAACCTTAGTAAGGTATGTTCTTGTTTTACTAATTCTACCTATTCTCCACAGAAGCCCGCTCCTACTTTGGCCCTTTTGAGCAAAACTTCAGTGTCACTGCCTTATGCCTGGAAGTTTGCTAATGGTGTAGTTTTTAAGAACAGGCTGTAGCAAGACAGGACAGGGGAATGTTGTTGTCTCACTTGCGTTCTGTGGGTCTTAGCATTTGTATTGAGACAGATCAGCCAACAGACCTGTCCAAAACCAGCTTATAGTAGAAATTGCTTATTTCACTGTGACTTTCCCCAATAGACAAGAAATAATGAAAAATTATTTAGGATGTATTTTTTTCCTTACAACATTTACTGCACCTTTCTTTATCATTACCTTATTGTGATGGCAAAGTAGCAATATATCTGCTTACCTCATGGTCTTTTCTATGGACTCACCCTTAAAACATCTCAACTATGTGTTAATATTACTTTGTCTTACTACTGTCACTATGAGATAAAATGAATGCTGTCATTCATAACTTACAGATGAAGACCTGAGAAAAGCAGTTACTTATACTAAAGCTGCCGTCTAGTTCTCACAATCTAGTTTTATACATACAGGAATAGAGGTTTTTTTCAGAGCTCTTAATGTTATATAGCATTGTATGGGTTGACGTAGCAAACAAATCAAATCTGAACATTAGACAAGCAATATGTTAAATTCTAGATGAAAATAGCCCCTGCTTCTAAAGCAGTCACCTGGAGGGGAGATCGGTCAGCACAGGTAAAGAATTAAAAAATGTCTCTTAATATGTCTACACTTGGAAACGCTGTCTGTTTTATAGAATCTCTAAGACCCAAGGAATGAGCTTTATAGAGAAAAATTAGAAAAAGGAAGAATGGAGAAATCACTTAAACAGCTATTTCCCCAGCTGGAGGATAGCATCATACTTTTACATTTTAATTCCAGAGGTTTGTAGCTATCACACCACGTTATACTTTGCGAATGCCTTCAAGAATAAGTTGCCACTTGGTAAAAGCACAAAATGTTTAGAAATCACTACTTCGATCACAAAACTAATGTGTTTGCATGAACGCCAGATTAATACAGTCTTTATTCTGCTCCTGTCGATAAGAATCAGCATTATGAAAACAGCACTTCCAATGACATTTTCTGGCTTTGAGACCTGAGTTTTTATATCATGTATTATAGTGTGATGTTCAAATGGGTTTTGAAAGAAAAAATTATTAACTGAGGTATAATAATCGGAGAGGGACCCCAGCCAGCCAAAGAAGAAAGTGTTCATGACCATCTTGTTACAACAGCTGGTTTCTTCTTCTACCTTTTCTTAGATGTACTTATAGCTAGCTGATGCTTACTTCACAACCTTAATCTCAGTATAGGACCTGGTCTCATATGCCTACAGCTGTTTTGATGCTCCAGAATGCATACACATTCTGCACAGTTTTTAATAGATAAAGTTTAGAGCAAAGAAAGTTAAAGTTCTTTTGATAGTTGCCGTATCTTCCCATGCATGGAAAATCCTCCAACAAGCTTGCACTGGATTCCATTAGTAAAGCAGAAGTATTTTTTGACAATCAAGAATAGTAAACATCATCACTTTTTTTCTTAAAACTGCCAAGTCTGAGTCTCCAGCCAGAGGTTCTGCACCAGAAATACAATGTTTTCAGCCACAGTGGCATCAGCAGCAAGTATCAAATGAAAAGAGATTGAAATAGAGAGCGAGTACTTCTATTTCTCATTCTTGTCTTGCTTGTCATCATGATGCCATTTCAGATATTGAGATCATTCAACCTTGACATCAGCAAAACCTGTCTCGAGGACAATGTGGCAAGTCAAAGAGCAGCTTTTAGACTAGAATTTTTTGAAAACACATTATTGCAGGCAGTTGTGAAAATTCATCCTCTGTCTTCTCCAACTAAAAGTTAAACAACATTTTCCTGCTTACTTCTATCATGTAAGTGTATACTTCTTCCACCTTTGAAATGAAAAACAAGACAAAGCCTTGCAGCTTGTTTGAGAATCTGCATGATCCAGCTGGAAGTAGCCAGTTTGCTGTTCGTTTGGAGTCAAAAAGGATCATCCCAGAGATGCACAGAATCACACTGGATAAGGTATTGAAGCTAGTCAAAACACCTGCTTCAAACACAGTCCAATTTGAATCGACATAATGAAGCTTTGCTGGCGCTGCAAACCATCCCCATACAAATAAGGAGGAAGGTTCTTGTACATCAAGCAGCTCTAAACATATCTTAGGTTTCATTTCCCCTGCTTTTACTGTTGCTATCAAGAGTCACTCACAGACCATAAATTGGCGTAGTAAATAAGATAAAAAAAAAGAAAGAAAAAGAGATAAAAAGCTTTTTATGCAGTGAGATTTCACAATGCAGATTGAAATTTGGAAGAGTGAAGGTCTCTTCCTCACTCTGCCAGTTTTCCTGAGATCTTAGGCACAACGTTAAGTGCCTTTTTGTCTCTGCTAACCATCAATAAAATGGGGAAAATTGTACCTTTCTTTTTTTCACTGGGTTGCATTGAAGATAAGTGCATCACAGATTTTAAGTTCCACAGATACTTTAGTAGTGGACAGCACAGAAGAATGAAAGATAACAGCGACCTCAAGAAAGATGACATTAACAAATTTAGCCAAAACAAAGTCTTAACCAGTGAGTAGACAACAGTTGGGCTTACATTGGTGGGTGCTCTTAAAGTATACCAGCTTCCTGAAAAAACATTTTCAAGTGGGAGAACCCTTTCTGGCCTTGCAGAGCTTCAGTAAGTGCCCTTATGTCGTTTGCATCTTTATACTTTGAATTTGTTCTGCCAAGCGTGTTGTACTCCGGAGCAGTTTTCTCTTTATGCAGCAGTACTGTGTGATATGTAGCACAAGTGGAAACTCAAAACATTTCCTGTAGCTGGTGTTACCATCCCTCACTACATCTGAAATGAAGACAAGAGCAAGTTTCAAGATCACAGGTTTGCATTGCATGTCTGCCCTGCTGCGTAGAGGTGATTTATTACATCCTTGGTTAGTATGTGGTAAAGGAGAAAGAACAATAAAGAAAAGCGTAGGGAGCCACTGTTGGTTTGCGGCGGGGTTTTTGGGGTTTTTTTACCTTTACAGAAAGAAGCTGAGTTTCTGAAGATCAGAAGGTTTTGAGCCTTTCTTTGAGATAGAACAGAAACGTCTTACCGGTACATTGAGCGATTTCTATCCAGACACGCTGCTTTTCTGTTAAGTTCCACCTATCAGTGTCCTTGGGGCATTGATAATTTCTCCTTGTTTTGAGAACATTAGCTATAATGAGATTAGTTTATGAGATTAAGAAAGGACAAAAGTTCTGAAAAAAGTGCGAGTGAAATGTTTGAAATTCACACTGAGTTAGATAACTTTAGTCTTTGACTACCCCCTTTTGTTCCTTTTAGATCACAGTTTATTTTTAAATGTAACAGCATCAGTAAGATCACAAAAAAAAGCATTTATCCTGTCCAGTCTGGTTGATCTCTGGTTGGTGTCAATTTAGTTTTAATTTATTATTTCCTGTGTCATGTTACTAGTGGTTGCTGACTGAAGAAAGAAACATATTTGGCCTTGCTAGACTGGTGCCAAGCTAGAAATGTATTACAGCTACTGTCCAGAAAAATGAATAGACAATAAGATCTTTACATGACATGTCACGGCTGGGGTCTTGGGAAAGTGCAGACAAAATTTCCTTGAAATCTGGATCCAGGCTGAAATCACTGGTTAGTGAATTTGTCTTTCAGCTATTTCAGTGCTTTCTTCTCTCTCGCCCATTGAAATTAGGTTTATATGCTGTTGACCTAGAAACGTTTCAGTACCTCTTTGAATTTCACAACATATTTCCTCTGTGGCATTGGACCAAAACTAGTGAGGGGAGCCGGGGCAGCTCTTGAAGGCTAAGCTCTTTCCTCAGGGTCACACCTCATCGCTGTTCTCCCTTTGCAACTGCTGCTAGAGGAGACTTTTCGTTAGAATAACAGGAGAAGAAAGGCTGTTAGACTTTGAGTCCCAGTTTGAAGTTCATGATTGTCAAGCAGGCAATGATGGCAGAGGCAACTTCTCTAGGACGGGCTGTGTGCCTGCTCAGGTGGAGCTGTGACCAGGCAGCTCCTCACACGGGAGGCAGCCAGCTTCGAGCTAGGCGCAGCCGGTGGGAGAAAGGGATTGATTGCTGTGTTCTCCAGTTAAAAAAATGTGTTGGGATAGAATACTTCACATTTGTGTAAACCTGTGAAGCAATTTCTTTACAGCTGTACCAGAACAAATAATAAAAATCTCTTGGTTAGCCCGTGCTTAAAAATTGCTGCTGATATTGAGAGGTTTTCTAGGTAACTTGTGACATTGTTTAAAGACATTCGTTAATTAACAGCTTAAAATTTTGCTACATTTAAGCTGAATTTTATAATCTTTCCCTGCACTGCTTCTCAAGGCTGGGATCTCGATGGCCATGCAGAACAATCAATAACTGTTATATGTTATATAACGTATATGTTGTAACAACATACAAGGTTTTGAAAAATCACAATTACGAGTCCCTTCAGTCTTGTATTTTCTCCTCTGAATTCACTTGAACTTTGTCAAGGGTCCTGTTCCTCTAAGGCTTTTATCCTGTTTGATGTTAACGTGGGCCCCATGCAGCTTGCTTACACCCTTCCCAGTGCATTGCTCCTGGCTCTTGTTTAAGACACTACTCCACTCAAAGCTTCATCAGCGTGAAGCAAGGTCAAATACTCCAACATGTCATGGATCTGGTCACTTCACGCATTTAACAGAGACCGGATCATAACAACAAGTTCTGCTCACCAAGTGTCCTGGTTTTGGCTGGGATAGGGTTAATTTTCTTCCTAGTGGCTGGTATAGTGCTGTGGTGTGGAGCTCGTATGAGAATGATGTTGATAACACGCTGATGTTTTAGTTGTTGCTAAGTAGTTGTAGTGCTTACACTCAAGGACTTTCCAGCTCCCCACGCTCTGCCAGCGGGAGGGGCACATGGAGCTGGGAGGGGGCACGGCCAGGACAGCTGGCCCAGCCTGGCCCAAGGGACGTTCCCCACCAGGTAACGTCATGCTCGGTGTATAAACTGGGGGCAGTTGGCTGAGGGGCGGTGACTGTGGCTCGGGAACTGTCTGGGCATCGGTCAGCGGGTGGTGGGCAACTGTATTGTGCATCACTTGTTTTGTTGTTGTTGTTGTTGTTGTTATTATTCCCTTCCTTTTCTGTCCTGTTAAACTGTCTTTACGTCAACCCACACATTTTTCTTTTGCTGATTTCTCTCCCCCATCCCGCTGGGGTTCCGAGAGTGGGGGAGTGAGTGAGTGGCTGTGCTTAGTTGCCAGCTGGGGTTAAACTATGGCACCTAGCTGTCTTATTTTTCTTCTGTTTTATTTCAGAGTTTAAAAACAAAACCTTCTTAAGCTCTGATTTATATTTCCATGGAGCTCGTGTTGCCAAGACAACTATAATAAATGTTCCCTTCTGGAAAAACCTCTTGTAGACATAAGAAGCTTTCCCAGATATACTATTTAAGCTGAAATGGTTGTAAAATGAAATACATAGTGAATTCACTAGCATTTTTGCATACACTGTAAATTTACTTGTTAAGGTGGGATTATTTCCCACTCTATGTTTGCAGTTTATGTTATTCTTCATCTTCATTTGAATAGCATAAAGGAAAGAAATGCAGTACATTTTTTTCTGATGTTTATGGAGTTAAAAAGGAGCAGCAAGTAGTTCTGGTCAAATAATTTAGGTAATAAAAATGCACATTCTCTGTGTTGCTCTGACATTAATTATCAGTATCTTCATGGGGAAAAAGCTGGGGAGGCCTCATTTCTGGCAGAAATGTGTTAGCTGCTAAAGCAACTAAAGACATTAACAAGATTGTTGTTGATTTTTCTATTGACGTCTGGATTTTTTTCATGATTTTCTATTTCACTTTCTTGGCACTGTATAACGTAATGTTTCTAGGAGCAACAGTACTGACCCTGGTTCAATTCTGCAAATTTGGAAGCCATAGAGTAGGGAGAGATAAGCTGCTACCATAATGTTAATAACTACATCAATTCTTTAGTTCATTAATGGTTATTAATTGTTGGTCTTAGTGTGTTTAAAGGTTTGTACTTGTTTATGAAAGAACCAAAATCATACCACATGAATTAGGTTCATATCACAGCATCCATGCTGAATAATTTTACCGCGCTACAACTCAGTTGGCCTATGAACAATGAGAAAATTTAGATTGCGAGTGTTAATGAAAATCACAGGAAATAACCCATGTAATATTTTGAAAGAAAACAGTTCTGTTTCCGTCTTGAAATGAATTTGTGTTCTTTTTGTACAGGTAGTATTGGTTAAATTGTATCTGTGATTGCACACCGTAGCGTCCTTTTCATAGGGAGTCTTGGCCATTGCATAGGCACATGGTTCAGTGAGGAATCCTAGTTTAAGAAAAGAAGTTGAAGAACACAAACTATAAGCGGTATGAAACACTAAAGCAATGCTTTAGAAAGCATAAAAGGTATTCCATTTTCACATAAAACCAAACCAAGCTGTGTAAAATCAGCATTCTCGAAAAAATGGTTTAACTTGTTAGTTAAAATTTCCTGAACAAAATTGTTTGAATTGAAAAATTTCAGTCATTCCTCTATTTTCAGTCAGGGTAGGGAAAAGGGACCTGAGAAAAAAGGAGTGAGAAATGGACAGAACTTGTGTTCACGGGAAGTATTTGGGTGACTAGTTTCCAAAATATACTGGTTTTGTGAATGGGTTGTTGCAACTGATAAATGCACAAAGGGCTTAATTTCTCTGTTTTCGTTTCACAACAGCTAGTTCAGAAAGGTATAGAAGCGATTTCAGAAGTAGAATGAGGATCTAAAGGGAGCAACCCGGAGTGCATGTAATCCTTTCCTCCCACCAGCCCTCTAGAGGGTACAGAGTACTGAGAAGCTCATTTTAAAAAACTGTCATTATCCATGACTTTTCAAAAAAGCACAAGTCTTTACAGTTATAGCTGTTCTTGTTCTAAACATGTTTCAGTCATCATAATTTGGGAGATAGAGACATCTGAAAAGCTGTATAACATAATGGCTCATTAAAGATTCTGCATCCCCAAGAGCATGTGAACATTCCTAAAAGAAAACTTTCTTTCTTCTTTAAAAACACATACCAGTGCTGCGTTTACATAAAGTAATTATTTAAGAGAGGTAAAATGAGGTTCTTGGCAACAGCAAGGTCTTTGTGCGGGAATATATTGCTTTCTGTAGAGTTCCATCAACATATTCAAATTTCCTTCCAAGAATCTTATTTTCAGAATTAGCATATTTTTTAATAACTCCTTGTCAGATACACTATGTCACTTGCTCTGCTCAGTTCCCATTTATAACTAATATCACATGATTTTCATTAAGACTCGGAGCAGAGCCGGAGCTGTTATGACACAGGATCACATATATGGGCACAAACTTTCTTTGCTAAGTAGTTTACAGTTTTTTAAAATTAATATCTTCAAGATAGCGTATCTATGCTAAATATAACCACACTCAAAACTGGAATAAATGGGCGTCCTGAGTCTCATTAAGGTTCTTCTCCATCCCAGATCGTCTTGGCAGAGAGATGTGGATGCAATTTCCCAGAAAACTGCCAAACACTTTCAGCCCCAAGAACTAAGAGCTAGACATCAAACTCAAATTTCTTTCATAGTAACCTGTACTCTCATTTGTAGGTAAGAACCCGTTCTTTATTTTAAGTAATTTTCTTCCATCAAGGTGGGGAGGGCTCAGATCAGGCTGCTGACTTTCACTGTAGATTTCCACCTCCCTCTCTGCACAATTACTACCTCCAGTCATTTACAAGTTCTATTTATGAAGCTCCAGGTGTGATTTCCTTTGACCCCTCCTGTTCCCTTCTTGACACACAGTATGATTGAGACTCTGTCTTTTACTATGGTACCTTCATGGCACTGTGCTGTGACCTGTGCCATAGGCATGGAGTAGATGTGGTGTGACTCTCTCTGAACTAGACAGACATCTACTGCACGGTTCCCTGAAACTGGGAGTCCTGGGTTGGGTCATGCACGTGCTGCCCTACAGTCCTGTACTTCTCTGTCCCCAAGGACATTAGCAACGCTGCCACGACCGCGTCTAACACACAGGCGAGGAAACCAGCTTTAAACTAGACAAATGAAATACTGCTGTCAACATAGCTGTGGCAGACTGGAGCTCAGTGTGGGCTCACTGCCTGAATATTTATTTAGCCTCCTGGGTAGGTTTTCTAGCCAAATCAGTCTGCAGCAGCTACGTGGCTAGCAGAAGCTGAACTTAGCTGGGTGAATGCTTGCATTAACCTACAGTACAAGCTTAATGCTTGCAAATGAGCTGCAGGGAATGTAGAACAGAGATGACTGGCGTGAACGCAAGTGTTGGATGCTCTTGGATAACTCCTCCCATAAGGTCTTCTCCAGTCACTTACTGCATACACTAGCCTTATGAGTTAAAAGTTAGAAGGAATAACTTTCAACCACAGTAAAGGGACTAAAGCCATATGAGAGACTGGTGGAATGGTGCAACTTTTGTTTTGCTCTGACGATTCTATAGCTCAGCAAATCTGTATTTCTGTCATGTACATGGTAAGATTCACGGCTTATATCCCTAACAAAATGTTGAGAATATGAATTATACTACATCTTGAAACTTCAGGCAAAGGAACTAACTCCCAAAGCAGCTGTATTCCAGGAGAAGGGAAGCAAGAAATATTTAATTACCTACTAGTATCACAAGTGTTAAAATATATCATCTATAATGAAAAAAGCGCAATGCATCCTAATAAAAAGGAAAGGCACAAGCAAGAGAGATGTATTAATGGGCAACTTGTGGATGGTGGTAGACTCAATAAACCTTACGGCGGTGCTGGGTAGCTATCAAATACACCATGTTACAAATTATAGAATGCAAGACCCCTGCAGCCATTTGATTACCAATGCCAAGAGGAAGAGACAAAGCAGCCCCTAAGGGCAATTAGGATCTCCCACGGGCTGCAAATTCAGTTGAAATCTTCCTCTTTCCTCTGTTGTGCTTTTATTTCTCATTTTCTTCAAACTCAGGTGACTAAAAAGTTCATGCAAGATGACAAAGAACCTCTTCTGATGCCTTTTGTTCCTTAGCTATAGCAGAAAATGTATATCAAAGTCAGGATTACAAAGTTTTGTTGACACGTGTCACACTGACACATTATTGTCTCTTTGGATATTTTCCTTCCCAATATTCCAATAGCAAATGTTTACGGTGCAAGAGATTAGAATGATAAAATAAATAAACATCGTCCAGCTGAATCTGGAAAATCTCAGCTGCTTCACCAACGTGTGTATGCGTATATACGTGTATATACACACAGATATATCAACAAAAAGAATGTGAAATGGAAACCAGAGAGGTTAGTGTGAAACAAGATGTATTGCTAGTTCTTTAGCTGACTTCACAGGATGGACTGCCTTCCTCTTTGATTTTCAGTCCTTCCAGAACCTTTGTAATTCGCCATGGTCTCCTTCTTGCTCAATTAATATTTTGTAAGGTGCTTTTGGGCGACATAAATCTGTTCCTGTATTGTGTTTGAATTTATCACCCTGTTTTCCCTCTAAGCAGCTTATGTTTTGATGTTTTTACACAGTGAATTCTCAAAGACTTAAGTAGAATGCAAAATACTACCCAGAAAAACGTAAAAAAGCGCTGTCTATACAGTGAGCGGTTTATGGATTCCAAGGGGCTTCAGGGAGTGCTAGATCATATATTTGGACTGCAGGGCAAACAGAAAGTTTTAGAACAGCATGTACAGCTGGATGGCTTCTTATCGACTCGACTCTGTAGGGACCCCAGAGCTTTGTCTGTTGCAATCAGGCCGCAGAGTGAAGTTGTTGGTAGATGGTAGAACGTGAAGAGCTGTAGGGTAGTGTTGCTGGCCTAGCAATAGAATCTGTCAGCAGGAACATTTCTCACATAGATTTTGCCACAGTCTAGAAAATGTAAACGTTTATTTTAGCCTGACCGAGTACTATTCTCACAGCACACACCTGGTGTTGAAGAGTGAGTGTCCTCTGGCAAAGAGCAATTCCCCGGCTGAAGAAGCTATAAAGAAAATAAGACTACCGAAAAAATGCCATTTTATTTGCTAATCTCATTTTACATTTTCTCTTTAATCTGTACAGAAGTTTATGAAGCACTTAAACAGTTGTTACGAAAAAGTGCAAAGTGCAATCCAGCTTTTGTGGAGCACTGCTGGCTTCCTGCCTTCCTTGGCCTCCAAATGGAAGGAAGGAAAGGGGAACCTGGTAACCATCAGCCAAGTCAAGTCAGAGATTTTGAGTCTGGATGCCCTCGGGTCTGCGCATTGCTCCTATGCCTTGCCGCATTCAGGGCTGTCAATGGGGAAGCACCGAGCTCTACCGTTACGTTTCTTCTTCTACTTCAGTCTCGATCTCAAAACTCAATTCAGCTGCGGCGGTAGCGTGAAAGGGTAAGCTTTGCTAGACTTACGCCAAGCAGCAGACAGCCCTCGAAGACAAAGTTCCAAGTTCATGTTTGGTGCCTTTGTGAGAACTTTGGCTTTTGTCCGTTTGCTCTGGATAAGCTGCGTGCAGCAGCACCTGTCAGCAGGTCTCCAGAGCTTTTCCCAACGGAATGTGGGAAGTGGAGCTCGGGCCAGAGCCGGGCTAATAACCGGCAGTACAGGAAGCTGTTTGGGTTGCTGCCTTACTTACGTCTGCCTTTGGACTAGCTTTGAACCTTGCACCATACACCTACATCTGTGTACCTGGAACACGCCGATGGGACCGGGAAGGAAGTGGCAGAAGGAAGCTTATTGAAAGTTTGTCCAATTTCTCACACGTCAGAGACTTCTGGCAGCACTGAGGACTGATTATCCATCAGTCCCATGTGAATTACATAGATTTTCACTACGCGAGGTTCGGACTACACCGGCAGACAGCTCATTGCACATGCTAATAGCCTTTAATACCCTTCTGCCATGTTTCACAGTCCAATTATTCATTTAGCAAACCAAGCTGAAAGGGAGAGGAAAAGCGTTATGTTATAGAGGATCTTAGCCACAGAAGTGGCCTATATTGTAGAAACTGCACCTTCCTCTTTTTGTTTTCTTATTAACAGCTGCTGATACGACTGGTATAAAGCTTTGTAGGGAAGGGTCTTATCCCAGCTCGGCATCCTGCCTTGAATGCCTGTGGCCTGGCTGGTTTACTCAACCACCTCCTTTCACAGCCTCTATTTTCAGACCATCTTCTCTCTTTATTCCAGGATGCTTGCAACATTTGTGCAGGCATTTAAGCATTTTATATCCTTAGGTGAGGTTTGATTCAAGTGACACATCAGAGACTGAGCTGTGCTGTAGTCCTGTCCTATATATCCTCCCATTATAGGGCACTCCATCCTTTAGCTGCTCTTTCGTTATATGTATGAGGTGCCAGGAGTGGGTTTCTTATTACCAGCGGAGTGTCCTTCATTACCTTTCAGCTCATGTCTTGCTTTTAAAGTACACTGTAGCTTTTTTATTCAGTTTCACCATGCGGATGCCGAGCTTTGGACCTGCTAGATAACTGTTCCAAAATAAATCAGCATCTTTCCCTCTCTCTGTGAGAAGGGCAGAGAAGGGAAGAAGGCTAGACAGAAAAAAGGAATAGCAGGCAAAGATTGAGGAATACCTTACAAAGGAAAAGATGAAGAAAAAGAAGATGACGATCTTGTCGTTTTCTTAAGATGCACCTCCCAAGCAGAAGGCCAGAGAAACATGTTCTGGCCTAACCTCAAAGTAAATGAAAAAAACATTGTTCTCCCCATTTTTCATATTTTTGGGTGGAAGAGGAAAAAAAAAGAAAGAAGAAATAGCTTATATTTCTTTGTTGTATAATGATGTGTGTGAAAAACATAGAAAGTAGAATGCAGAGAATAGAATAGAAAATGAAATATTAATGTAAGTTCTATAGGATTGAAAGACAAAAACCCTACAGGCATTTTCAAAGACCCTTGCTGGTTACTGTTATTCTTAGCCATTACCAGGTGCAACCAGAGCATGACCACTGCTCGAATTCTGCTTTTGAATCACTCTTACTTTCATGTAAAACAACTGTTTGTAAAGTCTTTAAGCCTTTTATTTTTTTTTCACTGAAATGTGGAAATCTAAGGAGGGCTTCAAGATTTACAGAGGTGTAACTCTGTTAGAAACCTTGCCTAATTAGAAGGAAGTACGAGCAACAGCAAACAGAGCGCAAATCCTCAAGTATGCCTGTAACTTTAGCATCGTGGTACTTTGCAGTCTAAATGGTCAAGAAGGTTAAGGGGGCAGAGAAAGAGGCAGGAAAAGTGCTGTTTGTTGAAGATCTTGCTACAGGACAACATCAAGGCCAGGAAGAGAACGCAAGCTTGTGCCTACGACCTTTGCAGCTCAGTCCCTTACATGTGTGTCCTCCGTGCTTCTGGCTACTGAATAGTTCATGTCAAATGATTAAATTACTTTTTTTTCCATTTATGCAATTTAAAGTTGTTGTCAGCAAGATGGAGTATCAGAATAATGTGAACTCTTTTATAAAATTCTTCTCATGTATTTTGGAAAATGTTTCATTAACCTTCAAACTTTTCCTTCTCCGTTTTCTTTCCAAAGCTCCACATAAAAGCAGTTATTGGTGTCTCACAGCCTTCTGGTTTGCAGAAAATATACTGTCATTCACCGTCCACCTAGTTTTTTATAGTCTGATGTCCTAAGGAGAGATGACTCTGCTGTCTGTGTCTGCTTCCTGCAATTGCTGTCTCTCTCAAACCACTTTTAAAACAGTTATCTAATTTCATCCTCATTTGACAGAAGTGAAAAAAGTCTTTAGGAAAATGTAATTCCTACAGATCAAGAAAAAATATAGGGCCAGAAAGAGAGGGGAGACCCTGCTAGTGCTCTGGCTGAAGGAGAGGCTGCAGGATAAATCTTTGCTAGTCCTGCTACCCATGGGACTACTCCCCTGTCCTCAGCCTCCTCCTGTTATTCCCGTTACCTCCCTTCAGACAGCTCAGGGAGAGGAAGGCCGTGATGGAGGTGCTTTTCCCGTGAGCAGTCACTGTAATTGTTAGAAAACGTTGCTGCATTCCACACAAGTACAGCTACAGAGAGGACACAATTTTTCTCAAATCCTGATTTAGGGTTTGGGGTTTTTTTTTCATGAAGCTGTTTTCAGCTATTTAGAACTTAAACATTTTTGGCACTTGGGTTTTTAAAGCTGTTTTCTTTCTTTTTCTCCGTGCCTCTTTTCTATGAGGGGAAAGATTAAATAAATGTTAAAGGTGAAAAGAAATGGAAAAAACCCCAAAGTTAATTTACTTTCTGCCATTTTCACTGAGATGTTCCCCCCTAAAAATGTTCCAGTCATTTATAGAAGAACCTTTAGTCGTATCATGGTCTGTCTCCTGTCATGGTTCAACCCATTTAATTTTGGGAGACCTGCTTGGCCAACCTAGCTTCTTCATGAGAAATTACTATTACTTGGGAAGGTTAAAATTTTTACTTTTCCTCTGAGACACAAATTGGCAAACTCTCCAGTAATCTGTCTTGATTGGTCTATATTGATTTGTACTTCTAATTTGAGAACCGTTTTTGGTTCAAGTATCTCTTTTGTTTCAAATAGGATATATGGTAAAAGTCACTGCATTTTATTTTCTGCTCTGTTGCTAATGATGAAGTGTCCCTAATGTCTGAAATTTTTCTAGCAGAAATGAAATCTAAATCTGTCAGACAGTAATAGCTCTCTCAGGGATTTGAGGCTTTTGAATCCCTTTACAGAGTCTTCCCTCGTATTATTTTGTTCTCTTCTCTCGGCAGGTGTTCCGAGGCTGAGATTTCACTTTCTAAGGTACCGTGAATAGTATCTGTAGAATCTGAATGACTTCAGCTTTCTCAGCCAAAAGGAAAGCTAAAGGTAGTGATGCATCTTGTCGTATTTTAGAGGCTCTCTGTTTACTACGAGAGATGTATTTTTTTAAGATGGATAGGATGTGACAGGGTGTCTATTAGGGCTACCCCTTTTTAGCCTTCTTAATTAGATGAAAACGTCTAATGATCTTAACTGCTGTTTCTGACAAGAGCCTAGAAATCAAATATTACATCTCAGACTTTTCAAACATATAAAATGAATAATCAAATGTAACTCTGAAATGAGAGAGCCATTAGCTTCTATTTTCTAGGGGAGGAACGCACTCATACGGCCTTGTAAAGATTAGAGGAGAAACTTTTTTTTTCCAATTAGATCCATTACTTGAGGAACAGATGCCTTACAGTTTGAAATTGCATTGTGCAAAGAGCTGACACACAGAACGCTGCCCGGAAGTACAAAATGACTGAGTACGGCGTTTTCAGCTCGGTTTTTGTACGACACAAGAAACGCTGAGAGAGAAAGTTTGTGCTTTGCCTTAGGGAGAGCACGCAGGCTCGCTGGAGGAGGAGATCGCTAATCACGGATAACTCTGTGGTGACTCTTGCCAGAACGCAGCCGCCCCAGAGGGTAACAGCGTGCGAGCCTTCCCTGCTGGAAGGGCAGGCAGGCTCCGGAGCGGAACTGGCCCCTGCAAGACGGGGTGTGACTGGCACACGGGTCCTGCTGCTGCCCTTGAACAGGCAGCTCTACTTGCTCGTCACCTTTTACACAACGCGGAGGTTTTTGTCGCCTTTCCAGAGACACGCCGTGCTGGCTGCTGAGACCCATCTCCAGGTGCCCCCTTCCTCTGGAGGGGGAGAGCTTTCCTCCTACAGCGGGGGGCTCAGGACAGAAGCTTGCGTTGCTGCCCTGAAGGGGTTTGGTGATGGGACGTAGAAACCGTCACCCTCAGTTGTTGCTTCAACTCTGGTCTAACCGTTATACCTGAAGATTTGACATCACTGACTCAGTGGTTTAAAGGCTGAGATGCTCTGTGAGGTGATGTTGCGGTCAAAGTTTATTTCGTAATGAAAGTGAAGAAAAAGAAAAGAAAAGAAAAGAAAAGAAAAGAAAAGAAAAGAAAAGAAAAGAAAAGAAAAGAAAAGAAAAGAAAAGAAAAGAAAAGAAAAGAAAAGAAAAGAAAAGGAAGAAAAAAAGAGAAGAGAAGAGAAGAGAAGAGAAGAGAAGAGAAGAGAAGAGAAGAGAAGAGAAGAGAAGAGAAGAGAAGAGAAGAGAAGAGAAGAGAAGAGAAGAGAAGAGAAGAGAAGAGAAGAGAAGAGAAGAGAAGAGAAGAGAAGAGAAGAGAAGAGAAGAGAAGAGAAGAGAAGAGAAGAGAAGAGAAGAGAAGAGAAGAGAAGAGAAGAGAAGAGAAGAGAAGAGAAGAGAAGAGAAGAGAAGAGAAGAGAAGAGAAGAGAAGAGAAGAGAAGAGAAGAGAAGAGAAGAGAAGAGAAGAGAAGAGAAGAGAAGAAAAGAAAAGAAAATGTTTGTTGCCTATCTCAAAAGAGGACACTGAGTGAAATGGTCTTAGAAACTGTCTTTTGTAGGGAATATCCCCCCAGGGCTATCAGTGCTGCGTCTTTTCAGTAGTCAAACAAAAGAGCTCATTTACTACAGATATCAAACAGCATGTTTGCGCTTCTCGCAAGTCACTTTAGAAACAAATTTGCTCGAAAACTATATTTCAAAAGTTTTTCCTATGCTGCAGTAATATTTAAAATAATAACAAAGGCAGAAATTAAAACATTCATACCAATAAAACTAATAACTTACGAGTTTTTCTTAAAATAATCTGTGTGGCCGGACAACATTACCACTACTGAGATCAGTGTGAGAACTTACTATATGTGAAATCACTTCAAGCTTGCAAGTCTGGGGTTTTGGTCAGTTAGTAGAAAGTGGCCATCAGACTCTATGCACATTTTGCCTTTGTTAGAACTGGTCCCTGATTAAAAGGCTTGTAACAGGATGGAGTCAGCCAAAATGCTCCAGACCCTACAGCACACGGGTTTTCTTTTCTACTCAGCACTATACTTCATCATTTGCTGTTATATTTTATACTGTGGTATGTCAAGCAGTGGGAACCACGTAGGTCAGATGTCACCGTGTTACTGAGATTTTTAGAACGTTAAGCTGTTGAAATGTCTTTTGAGGAGCAGGCGCCTTTAAAAAGCTGTACCTTCTATCTATCTGGTCGCGTTTTCTGCCTTCTAGATACAGTAATATTTTCCTTACGTTACCAGCTGAGAACAACCTTTCTTGACGATCAGTTGAGCAAACTACCTCAAGAAATATAGTTTGTCTTCTTCAGATACTATTTCTAACTGATTACAGAAGGAACAGATGTAAGGGAGGATTAATTCACGAATTGAAGAAGTAGGGAAATGCTTTATATTTACAATAGAGAACTATTCTTTGTAGGCACCGATTGAGACAAATGCTCTAATATTGTGATATCGGCTGTCAAATAACGTCCTCGGGAGCATATTTTGGGCGATTGCTCTAAGTGGAGCTCTTTGTCATTAACCTGAGACATGCCCTCCGGTTGTTACGGCTTACGGTGCGAGCGGAAGGCTGAGCCTACACTCGGTACATAACTTTTCCATAACTTTTCTGACACCATCCTGTTTGGCAGGTAATGCAGTCGCCAGCTGGGAGAAAGCCACGTGGCCCAAAGCGGTCATTGACCCTGCCCGGCGAAGGAACATCGCCTCTCCTTTGGTCAGAGGCGCGCAGGGAGGAGGGAGCGGGCTGCCAGGAGTCGGAGATGAAGTAGCCGGGGGCAAGGTCTTCGCCTGAGAG
>NW_010517693.1:35621-53196 GCF_000687285.1 Phaethon lepturus
TGGGGGCCCGGGGTGCCCCCCCGCCAGCCGCAGCCGGGCCGGGCTGCCCGCTCTTCATCCCGCACGGCCGTACCGCGCGCCAGAGCTGCGGCCCCATTTCTCGCTAAGGGCAGCCGAGGGGGAACCGCCGCTCCCACGCAGAGCCCCGCTCACAGCGCGGAGCGACGCAGAGCGGGGGCGAAGGACCACAAGGGTGAGGGCCATCCCCTTTCTCTGCTGTGAACGGACCTGCCGCCGCTGCTTACGCCGTGTGCTGACAGCCAGTCTGTCACCTACCGCGTAACGCGCGAGGGCCAGCAGGGAAACGCGATCCCTAAAACTGCAGGGATTAAATTTAAGTTATACACCAGGTACAATTCGTCGAAAGCTTTTTTCTCTCGTCCGTGAAACAGCACAGGCTGAGTCAGCGGGGAGACCCGTCTTTTAGCAACGACCTGGAGCGTTAGGCCAGCAAAATTTGAAAGCCAGAAGAAGCAGCCAGGGTGTGATTTCCAGGCCGATTAAGCAGTGAGACTAATCAATGTTTAAAGGAAATTAAGCCGATGGATCAAGATCCAAAAACTGCCTAAAATAAGCGAAAGCGTTTTTTGTGCGTAGGCTAGAAAGACCACCGTGAGCACGGTCGAGCTTGTTAAGGACTCCAGGTGGGACCGCATTTTATCTTACTCCTTTGACACTACAAACCTTGTTTGGCATTTCATTTGGCACAAGCTGATTCTAGTCTGATGGATGGTTCCACAAAGACAGTTACCTTTTAAATACAAAATATGATTTCCTTTTTTTTTTTTTTTCCATGTTTGTTTCAAACCAAATCAGTGCTAAAATGTGTACTAGGCTAAGAGTTTGTCTGAGATTCTTCTTAACTTTTTTCAAGTTTTGGTAAGTTCATAACACGTTCATATCAAAACTGAATCTTTAAAAATAGACAAATGTCCGTGCTTCAGTTGTAAGCATTATGTATAGCTATGAGTGATGAAAAATATCCCCTCTTCTCATGAAAAAGGACAGTTTTGCAGGGCTTAAAGAAACAAGAGAGCTAAAAAAGTTTGTGAATTTATTTTCTGTGTTGTCTTAGCATTACTGTTATTCACTTGGTTGCATCTGGGATTAAAATATGCTAGACACTGCAAGAGAAACAATCCCTCACCATAAGGGTTTAAAATCATTATACCACTATAAAAATTAACTGCAACTTATAGAATATATTTTAGACAAAAGTTCATCTTTGCAACTTGAAATCACGATTGATTGCTGTGTGTTTATGCATTTGGCTAATACCAGAGCTCAAGGCATGTCACTCATATGAATTATTAAGTTATCTGGGGGAGATTTTAAAAAAAGTGCTCCTAGAATTGGGACTAGACTTGTTTTCAGTGGGAGATGCTGGAGTCTGAGCTCTGTTGAAAATTTTGTCTTTTCATCTTGGTTGAACTTCCAAAAAGTTGTGATGAAGACAGCTATGGTCTCCTTTTCTTAAAGAATTCACTAGTGAAAAGATGATAAATCTAATAGCCCACTTGCAAGAAGCATCAATGCCTGTTTTACTCATTAACCGTTTTCGTTCATTTAGAACTGGGATAGCAAAACTATGAGATCTTAAATAGTAAAAAAAATTTATTTTTTACATTTTTGGAGCCAACTGTGGGAGGAGCAGAAGATCCAAAGACAATCAGATGTGAGGAAATGACAGGTCCTAATGTTCTTTAAGGGCAGTTGGGGAACAGTATACTGTTTAGAGGAACATTTCTATTTTCTGGTGCTGTCTACAAAGAAGTTAGAATTCTTTTCAGGTATTCCCCATTTAAAAGGTAAATATCAGGTATGACTCTTCCACTATTGATTAAAAAAGTCTTTGAGAAAAACTAACAGAATTATATTATACATACAATATATGTTACTTATATATAATATATAATGACTACATATTACATTACATCTATTCTATTCTATTCTATTCTATTCTATTCTATTCTATTCTATTCTATTCTATTCTATTCTATTCTATTCTATTCTATTCTATTCTATTCTATTCTATTCTATTCTATTCTATTCTATTCTATTCTATTCTATTCTATTCTATTCTATTCTATTCTATTCTATTCTATTCTATTCTATTCTATTCTATTCTATTCTATTCTATTCTATTCTATTCTATTCTATTCTATTCTATTCTATTCTATTCTATTCTATTCTATTCTATTCTATTCTATTCTATTCTATTCTATTCTATTCTATTCTATTCTATTCTATTCTATTCTATTCTATTCTATTCTATTCTATTCTATTCTATTCTATTCTATTCTATTCTATTCTATTCTATTCTATTCTATTCTATTCTATTCTATTCTATTCTATTCTATTCTATTCTATTCTATTCTATTCTATTCTATTCTATTCTATTCTATTCTATTCTATTCTATTCTATTCTATTCTATTCTATTCTATTCTATTCTATTCTATTCTATTCTATTCTATTCTATTCTATTCTATTCTATAAACCTGCAAGAAAATAATCCATTTCCTGAAGAGGTTGCCATGAGATGAAATGTTTCTAGGAAAAAATATCTTCAGTGTAAAAACTATTTAGTGTAGAAAAATTGCATATGTTGTAAAATTCAGCCAATGGATACCTGGGGGGTTTGTTTGGCTTCTTTTTTGGTGTTTTTGGTTTTTTTTCTAAAAAGATCAAAATATAATAAAATCATTAAGTTTTTTTCTAATTCAAGATACTAGTGTGCTTTATATTAAAGACTAACAGACAGGCTCCGGGAACACCTTACTGCAGCCTGCCAGTGCTTAAAGGGGGCTTATAAGAAAGATGGGGACAGACTCTTTAGCAGGGCCTGTAGCGATAGGACAAGGGGTAACGGTTTTAAACTAAAAGAGGGCAGATTTTGACTAGATGGAAGGAAGAGATTTTTCACAGTGAGGATGGTGAACCACTGGCACAGGTTGCCCGGAGAGGTGGTAGCTGCCCCAATCCCTGGAACCATTCCAGGTCAGGCTGGACGGGGCTCTGAGCAACCTGATCGAGTTGGAGATGTCCCTGCTCGCTGCAGGGGGGTTGGACTAGATGGTCTTTAAAGGTCCCTTCCGACCCAAACTGTTCTGTGATTCTATGATTTATCCTGGTTCAACTGCATAGTGACAGGCGGCTGTTCAACATATTACAGGGTTTCCATAGGGTGAAACATAGGTAACCACACAGAAAAAGACACCTTTTACAAACAAGCCTCTAATTTTTTTCTCAGATGAAAGAGAAATTAATATATTGTTGGCAATATTCGAAACTTCTGCCTTATCGGTGCATATCTTTTTAGCTGAGCAAAACTTAGGGAACAACAAATTTGCTGTCAAAATAAATTGATCCATAAACTTAAAATAGAAAATGTTATGTTTTCTTACTAAAAAGTCTAAAAAGTTATTCAGTTGTTATAAGGTACTTGGTGCACAGGTGAATATTCACCATGTGCCATTTTAAATTTCTTGAAGAGGTGGTAAAAATGGTGTTGATGGAGAGAACTTTTCAGTAGCTGGATATAACTTTAATTATTTCATGACATATTCAAAATAGATGAATAGTTCTCGTATTTTTATTTTAAGCTTAATTTGAGCTTCTAGATAAAAAATTAAAGATCAGTTGCAACAAAGAATCGATGACAAATTAAGCATAAGCATGCCTTTTATTACGAAAATGCCATGTCATAACTTAATAATTCTAAATGGCTTTCATGTTGTAGAATATATTATCTTTCACTACATGAGTTTAGATTTTTCAGCAGACAGGCTGTAATTTGATACTCTCGCTTTCTTGGAATAACATGTCATTTCAGAATCTCTTTTTTTAAACTCAATCAGCTAAGATAGATTACCATCTTTATGCTTCTATTACAAAGTTTAATTCTGCATAGCTGAAGCAGACAGAAGATCTTGCCTTCTTCAGGGAATATGCTGATGGCCCATAGCTTCAACTGGATATTCCTCCTAGGAGAAGTGTGTTGACTTCTCTTTACCCCAAAAAGAAAATGAACAAATCAGTAACGATAAAAGTCAAGAAATCTAGAAATGAGCAATTAATTGGGCTGCTTCTTATTTTGGGCATTTAGTATGAGACCCCTTGAACTGATTTCAGAGGAATTGACTGGAGGAGCAGTCATCTCAGATTTGGCATCCTGAAGTGAAGGCATCCAAAGTCACTCTGGGAAACCTTAAGGTAATCTTTAATGCTAAATCTGTAGAGTCTCTGTCCCCATTTCAGATGGTGCCCAAAGACAGAATGTTGTTTACCTTCTTAAGCAGGTATTTTTGGTGACACAACTTACCTTCGTTAAAAACATACAAGTTATATACGTTGTACATCCAAACAACCACTTCCTCTCAGATGTATCTCCTTGAATTGGCATACACTGTGTGTGCCAAACGCAGACCTTGAAGGCTCACAGGAACTCCACCTCTACAGCCATGCTGTGATGTAAACCTCTTGGCATTTCTAGAACAGCAGTTCCACATATCAAAGCCATGCTTGCCTCAATTTGTTTTCAGATTTTGTCATCTGCTGTAACAGCTGTCTCTTAAGTAGCACAGAATAGGCTCTGCAGACAAATCTCACCATGGGAATTCTCCTCCAAGGGAAATGGCAATTAACAGCTCACATGTTCAGAGTGATGCATACCAGGCGTGTCATGCTGGTGAGATGTTAGAGGAGCTGACATGGAAAGTTGACTTGCTTCAGTAATGGGTGTAGAACAGCACGTGTGTACCTCTTCTACATAGTAAAATATGCCAATGCAGCACATAGAAAGATGTTCAAATTGAGTATCTATTAATGGAATTGAGAATTGGTGTTCTTAACTGCTTAGCTTGTGCTTGATTCATCGTTTTGTGTAGGTTACCTAGCTGTCTCATTATTTTCCAGCTGCGAGCAAGAGAATATTTCTCATACTTTTCTACAGGTGTTGGGGGTCACAGTGAGGCTTGGATTCACAAAAGCTCTGTTAAAGCTTTACTTAAAGATCTAGTGCAGCGGGTCTGATCGAAAGCTTTGATGTAAGGGGGCTAGTTTCAGAATGACCTCAACTCCTGTGTCATACTTTTCTTCTGATAAGCAAGTGGGTTTTTTTTATTTTTCACTCTGTTCAGAAGCCATTGTCATAGCAACTTCCCCTTGAGCCTTCTTTAGGTAGTTACTTCTCATCTTCAGGGCTATCTATGTTACTGTTCTGATTTTACCTGAAATATTAAATAAGGATTTCAAGACCTAGCCTCCAACTTTGTTTTCTTAACTTCAGGGAATAAACAAATATAATCTAAAAAAGCTTATTTGTATACTCATACCCTGCAAAAGATAATGACTAGCTGCTTCTACTGTGATATGATAAATAACCGAGTACAACAGTCTTATTTAGAAAGATCTTATACTTAACATAATAGTACAGAGTTAACAATTTTAATTTTAGAATTTTAGTTTTTCAGGAAGGGGAATATACTTGAAATACAGTCATAATACATATAAATATAACAAAATGCACAATACAAAAATCTAATAAAGGACAACTGAAGGAGCTTTAAAAATGGGACAAACACAATCACCCTAAAAAAGTTCTAAGCCCTGGGAGAGCTTAAAACAGCTTGTAAAATTCAAGGGTTCTCCTTCTGTCTCCCCATCTACTGCTACTGCAGCTGTTCTGTAAAAGGTTCATTCTGCAGAAGTTAGTTTTAATACCAGTTGGAAAAGGAGACTAAAATATTTTTGCTATGATCAGACTAGATGAATTTCACACCTCTCTGTAAAAGAACTGGCTGGGCCAACAGCAGGCAAGTCACACTTAATCCTTGTTTTGAGTGTTTAAGGGAAACATAAACCCTGTGCTGGTTCTCAGCTGAAGAATAAACGCGGGGCAAATTCTGTGCCTTTCCTTTAGCTGGCGGGATGTCTTGCAATAAACAGGAGGTAATAAAGGGAATGCAGTATGCAGCAATTTGCAGACCATTGAGGCTGACTCTGCAAGGGCTCTCTCTGTATTACAAGAAGTTGAAGTTGTCATTGCTATATGCTGTATCCTTTCCTCATCCATTTGCAAAAATGGGCGTTCAGGTTACTGTTCCTGCTGCGGCACTGAGGAGGTGAAAGGGACTGGCAGCACCGGGCGCCTGTGGAGTTCCTCAAGTCCCTGGCTCAGGTGCTTGAGCTGGTCTTACAAGGGAGGATTTTGGCATGTCTGTTCAGGCTAATTGTCTTGACAGCTAATTAGAGCTAATGAGCCTGAAGCACAAAATAAACATGACATTTATGCTCTGCCTTTTATAACTCTGGCATTTCTCTCATTTTGGTGAAGCCTGTTCATGTCACATAGATTGAAATACCTAGTTGATCGTGTTACCCATATGACTGCCCCAAGCCCATGGTAATGCCTCTCTTAATGCCAAGAAACGTATGAATAACACAATTTAAGTCATTGTAGTGTTAAGATGGGTCATCCCAATGGGGGCTCCCCCGTTCATTCAGAAATGAGGTTGAAGGCTCGAACTAACCCCATGATTATTATTAAGTGGAAGAAGAGACATATGGAAGAATCATCTTCAAAGAAAGGGTAACATAGTGAAGTTTTGAGCTGGATGCAATGGGTATTGAAAAGGAAATAACTGCTAAAAATAACGACTAAAGTTATGATCTTTTAATTCATATGACATGAAAATATGAATGGCTGATTCATGAGTTGTGACCTTAATAGAGCTGAGATGATTCTGCTGCACATTATGAAAAGAAATGCCAAGTTTTACTCTATAGTGCTGAAAGATAACCATTGTCTTTACTCTCATTAGCAAGTAAAATTACCAAAATAAAAAAAAAGAATAAAATTTGTTCACCAATTCACTCATAACTGAGCTGTACTTTTCCAGGTCTAAACCGGATGCTTGAAAATGAAAAGGCTGACTCGAGGTCTCCGCATCCTGTTTTGGTGCTAAAAGACAGAAGATCCACTGCATTACTACAGTACGTATTTGTTGTGTGCAGTTGAGTTCCAGAAAGTTTTTGGGCAAGCATACTCCTGCCAGTCTTTTCCTTCTGCGGCTGATCTTCAGACTCAGGACTCTGAACAGAACTGCACAAGCATTGCAGTTGTACGTAGGCTCATTTATTCTGTTTCTGGTTTTAATTTTGCCTTACGGGGAGGCTTTTGACATGGAACATCATCTCTCTGCCTGAGTTTTTGGTCTGTACAATGGGCGTGATTATTCTTCCTTATTCGATCAATTATTTAGAAGGCTAGAGGAAGCAGAACTACCTTTTCAGGTGTGACTTTTATTGCCGCTAGTGAGAATAATGCTACTGTATCAGGTTCATTTTAAACTCATTGTTGGTATATAAATGACTACAAACACTGCAGACAAATTACAGCCTGTACCTTAAATGCTTATGAAGGACTCAGATACCATGATGACAAACATCATAGACTATATGACCTTTCTCTACTTCATCAGGTCCATCAAGCATTATTTTCAAGGCATCCACTTTATTAAAGTAACCTTGTAAAAAGAAGAGGAGATGCAAAATAGAGCACCTAGTTCAATGAGCCTGATCCTGATTAGGACATCCAAGTCCCATAATAACACAAATAGATAACATATCTAGATATACTATCTATATAGTGGTATCTCGATATACTATCTATATAGGTATGTTTAATGCATCTTTTCAATCAAGATTCTAGGAAGAAATCCTCACCTATATCCTCGTTTATCAGGGATGCACACACTCACGGAGAGAGGCCGTAAGTGAAGTATTAAATGACTGTAAAAAACCCCAAAAACTTATTGTTTTAAAGGAAATTACTACAATTAAGTATGAAACAGCACTTCCCATGCCAGCAGTTCACACTTTATGAGTTCACTTGGCCAAAAAATTGTAGTGCTAGAAGAATGCAGTGTTCAGTCTGGAAAGGTTTCAGCTATGTATTGACAAGATAAAGAATTGTTAAGGTTAATAGGAGCTTTTGAGGGGAAGGGAAGGAAAGAGAGAAGTGGGTGTCATTGTCTTGTGTAATTAGTTGTTCCATTCACAAAAACAGAGATGAGAAGCATGTGTAAGAACCCTAGGGATGAAGGATGGCTTAATCATGACCCAGAAAGCATTTAAAGTCATTTTTTATAGGGGAAAAAATTGCCCCAGCTTTTCTTTGTAGTCAGGGGCTCCCATGAGCCTGCTTCATTCTACCACTGTAAGCAGGATAGGAGATATTCGAAAACCATTTCTTTCACATCGCATGGCTCTTCCTCTTGGGGTTATTCAACAGGATTTAACAGTTCCCACTGCTGTCACAGTATCATAGAAGAGGCTCTTTGCCCCATAACCTTTAATACAGGATTGCATTGTTTCTGATGACATATCAGCTTTGATGCATTCAACCAGTTCCTAAGTAAATGAAAGATGTTTAGTGTGTCTTTGTTTTCATGGATTACAATATATTATTAATTTTACCTACTGAAATAAAACCAATATTTCCTTCGATTAAATATGTAAAGAATGGGCAGGCCTGGAATTAAATGAGTTTTCCTAGTGAATCTCCCTTCCTAAAAGTAGTAGATGCATGTTTCAATGTTTTAAATGGCATGTTTAAATTACAATAGTTTTTAGACTACCTTTCACAGTCTGTATCATTTCCCCTTTGCAATTTCATGCTCATGGAAAGTGGTGAAATGCTTATGATACAGGCTTTTCTGAGCCTTTTATTAAGTTGCTTTGTCTCCATTTGGGGAATGAAAAAATATTTTATATTATATGGATAGGAAGATTCCAGGGATCTATTTCAGGGCCTGTCATCAACCTGCTACCAAATTTAGTATTCGTATTAGTATTTAGTATTGTCCTCCAATGATTCTGCAGTGCTCAGTTAATAAGCAAAAAAGACTGACTTAGACAAGACTTCATGCCAGAGATATTAAAGGAACTAATCTGTACGCCTACCTCATTAGGAGGAATTGCTCAAGAACATGTTGTCCTTATATACAGATTGCCCCTGTAAGGCTGCCAATGTCAGCAAGACCTTGGGTGCATCTGTCATGCTAGTGACTATAGACTTGATACATTTTCTTGTGTGTATTTGTGCACGAGCACAAAAAATTTCTGAACAATTTTGTTCCTTTGAGTTTACTCCCGTTGCTTCTTGGATTATATAAGAACAAGCACCTGGAATCAGGCCAAAACACTTTTTAAAAACAGGTTAGATGGTAAAGTCTCTCTGATCCTATCTACAGGAACCTTTTCTGATAATTGAGTTTATATTGAAAGTCAATTTTTTGTCTGACAAAGATTTCAGCTCTTGCATGTATTGGATAAGTCAAAGAATAAATTCCTTTAAATATATTAGCCAAGAAAAAAGGATTTTGCAACTGTCAAAACAACAATTGTGCAGATCGTCAGGACCTGTTATTTTACTATCTCGGTATACCAATGTCTTTTAGCTACTTTGCTAGAAAGGCTTCTTCAGGACAGGAGCGCTCCGTGGTACTGGTGGTGGCTTGCATTGGATCATTCACCGGTTCTCAAGGTAGTCAGTGACAGTTTTCTTCTCGCTACTTTTCCGGTACCCCTGCAGCAGGCTCAAACGCTCAATTTTGCGCAAGAGTGATTCCTCATTAAGAGTGTTGACTCTGTCCAACAGATCTTGTGATCCTTCCTTTAATGCCTGCTATTGTCTTTTGCCACCTCCTATTTGTTTTTAATCTGCTTAATGTATACCTTATCCTGCAGTGTTCCCAACGCTAATAGTTTATGAGACATCTTATTGTAGTAGGGCTACATGACTTGCATAAATTTACTAAAATGGTACTCTATTGCATATTGCCTTCAAAATCTAATATGCATTCAACTTTGTTCCTCAGCCAGTTGGCAGACCTTTGTGATACCATTCTGATTTTATGACGGAACACTGATGTAAATCAGTGATAACTAAAGCTAACTAAACTGGGATAACAAAACTGACTCAAAGAATCAAAGGCCAAGCAAAGGGTTATTCATGGTGACCCAAAAAACATGCAGAAAATGAGTGTGATGGTATCCATGAGAATGCCACTTTGGGATCCCAGTCCATTCTGCTGCCTTTGGGTACATTCACATTCATTCTGATGACGTGCCAGAAAAGGCTTCAGCGTTGACATTATTTAATATGTATAGGGGGGTATTTGGGGTTTGCACATCTCTCTGCGGAGAAGACATGGAAGTTGAAATTATGAACCCAGACTCCAATGTCTCTGTTGGAGGTCTAGAATGGGTTTCAAAATGGGACCCATTCCTCCCACAGAGGATGCTCTCAACCAAATTTAAGTATGTATGTCCTGCAAAGCTTACATTGCAAAATGTGTGAAAGGGAGAAGTCTTGTTCTTGAGGAGGATCAACTAGTTGACCTAACAGATATTTTCCCTTCTAACTTCTGGATTTAATGAGAAAATGATAAATAATCTTTCCTAGCAATCCTATTTTTCAAACAGACATGCTGCTGCAGGAAAGAACTGGAGACTCTCTGCAAAAATAGAGAAGCCGAGAGCTTTGTGATCAATGATAGCCAGCAAGTAATGCCTGGAATGCTAAGTCCTCATTTTCCAAAAGGTAATGGAAGAAAGCGTAATGATAAACGGAAGGAAATGCCATGCCTCGCTTCCGAATGTAAATTCCTCCGAGCAGGTTATTTCAGAAGCGAGCGCTCAGGGTAGCCGGCGCGTGTGCTTTTCAGCCGGGGGCGGCTGGTCAACCGCCGCGCTGCTCCTCAGGCGCTGAAGGCCTCCACCCCAGGCTGCCTCCCCAGCTAAGCCTGGGCATGGTGGGCATAACCTCTCAATCTGTCAGCCAGAAGACTTCCAGCCAGCCTAGTTCACACCCCCAGGCTGCTGCCAGCAAGGACTCCTGTTAGGCTAAACCTTGCAGGCTTCACAGAGCCAGTCCCGCTACACAATGTTGTCACTCATCGTGACGTTTCCCTGTGCTGAATCAGCAAAGGTGTAGAGGAAATGTACTCTAATTTTAATTTAAGAGTTACCTCACAGGTTTCCAAGTCATCAAACAACTCTTTTGGGGATAAATAACAGCTGTCTTCTGGCCTTTGACTCCAACAGGGAAACCGATGTGATTAACGTCAGACCGTGCAATTGTGCTTTGCTGTGTAGCGGGAAGGTGCTGAGTTTGGCGTTCGGTGACTGCAGTCTAAGTTTATCAGACGGTTAACCAAACTGAATACCTCTACTGACACCGTCTTTTAGGACAGTGATACTATCAGCCTCGTGATTGAAAGCAAGAGCATTCCAGCTTTGCCTCCGTGTTTAACATCCATCTGTAAACTAACGTGGTCTAGAGTTGGAAAAAAGGCACTGCCGTGATATTAAGGAGATAAGGGCTCTTAGTTAGTGATATTGCTTTAGTTCTACCCTGCCACAGGATAAGTTTTTTAAAACCTTCTGGCAGTCAGATGTATTCAAGGACAAGCCAACTTGTTTTAACGCACATGGGGGAGGGAATAAAATAGTGTCCCTAGTGGGAAGGAGTGAGCTCTCTGAAAAAAAGTGATGCAGAACTTTGTGCATCCAGAGGTAAGGTAGAGTCCACTGACTCCCAGACCTAGCACTCTTCCTTTCCGTGTTCCCCCCTCACTCCATCTGCTCATGCAGCACCTGTACGTCTATGCCTCACTGACTCTCCATCTGTTTCTATAATTTGTATCTTTCTCCTCTGCTCACCGCCCTTAAAATTTATAATAGAGGTAGGGAGACATTAGGAATGAGTGCCTCAGCATGTTCATCCTACAAAGTCTTTACAATAATGCTTTCGGTTCCTGCCCATTCCTAAGCTTTAGACTATTTCTAATAGCCCACCATCTGCTTCCAATAATCAGTTTCTTATAATAAGAAATCTTATTTCGCCCAGCTGTTGCTGCTGATGTAATTTGTACCTTTGTCCATGTACATTGTCCATGAGAGGATACGATCCAGCCGCAGGATTGCTGTAGACCACTGTGACCTGGTTTCTAGCTGCCAGCAAATGGCTGACAGCTCATGGTATACCGGCAAAGTAGATTTTTCCTTCTCAGCTGGGTGTTACTAGGCCTGAAATCTTATTTCGCCCAGCTGTTGCTGCTGATGTAATTTGTACCTTTGTCCATGTACATTGTCCATGAGAGGATACGATCCAGCCGCAGGATTGCTGTAGACCACTGTGACCTGGTTTCTAGCTGCCAGCAAATGGCTGACAGCTCATGGTATACCGGCAAAGTAGATTTTTCCTTCTCAGCTGGGTGTTACTAGGCCTGGAGAAAAAATATTTCCCTTTCTACATTGACATTGGGCAGTTAGGAGGTTTATTCTCACCCCTCGCCTTTCTTTCACAAAAGCCAAATTTAAAAAAAACCACAAGCAAAACTGCCATTCAGTGTGAAATATAATGCTGGAAATTGATCCTGTTATACATTAAAACTGCAGCACATTAAATGAAGATTTAATTAAATCCATGTATTTCATTAAAAAGCCATAAAATACACACGAAGGCATATTAGAAATTTCACGTAGAGTGCAAATTCTCATGCTTAATAGTCCAGTAATATCACTTATGCTGTATCAGTTACACCTATCACTCAAATAAAATGATACATTATCAACAAACTGGTATTTGTTTAACCAGGACTAGACAAACCCTTGAGATTATACTTTGCAAACGTGTTTGCTCGTGTAGGAAACCAGCTAAGAGATACGGAAAAGCAACCTGCTGTACAAACATAAACACTCAGCGAAGTTTTTGTCTTTTCAGCCTGTCTGTCTTTGGACTGTACCGACTCGTGTTTGCTTCTCCGCTTCTCCAGCTGCCACTAGCGGCTTGCTTTGCTCCTGGATATTTTCTGTTCCTCTCCTTGTTTCACCTACACTAACACAGCACAAAAGACCGCTCTCTGATGCGTGTTTCTATAAATGCTATTAAAGTAACCCACACACTCAGGTTCTGCATCACGACACTCCAGGAGGAAAGTCAAGCTGCATAATGGGTGGTATTAAGGCCTGGAGAACCTCGGAACTCCAACTATATTTTAACACACATGATCTTAAATAAAGTTGCAGCAACAGTTAATTATAGGGTGGCACTGTAAGTATCCCGGCCAGATGAGAGGTAGCTCGTGTTCCTTACATCACATCACGTATGATGCAGTATGATGAGTATTTGGTTACAGCTGCTGTTGTGCCGCTGCTGGGAAAGTTAAGGGTTAGACAATTTTTTTAAAGAACGATCCAGGATTCATGAAAACCAGCAGAGCTGCAGATCGTAACGCCACTGTTGTAAGGGGGAAACTCTGTTAGATCACAAGGCAGCTTTTTTCGTAACCAGAACTCATAGCCGTTTTCTTACTGTAACACCCGTCAATCAACCGACTATCAAAATGGAAAATCTTCAGGAGTTACTATTCCAAAGGACTGAGTCTCTCTGCCATTTTTAGTTTATCATAATGCAATTCAATCTGTCACTGAATGTCACTTCGCTCGTAATGCTTTCAGTGTAACAAAATATAGTTGCTCCCACCATTTCTTAATCTTCTGCTGGTATTCAGGCCATTTTAAGAAGGTGACCTAGTATCATTCTCTCAGGCATTCAGTTAATCTGGTGCAAAAGAACTTTAAATAAGTAGCTGCTTATAAGTCTGTTTTATTGGAGAAGACCCGCAGCTTTGTAGAAATACAAATCCCCATGCTGGATACCTGAGACATAAACTGGCAAGATATGTATGTACATATTATTAATAAGTCGTGCTTTGAGCTTTTACAGTGCCTTTCATCTAAAGCGCTAAAAATGCTGTAGAAGTATGAACCCCCACAATACCCTTGGCACAGAAGTAAACATGAAACCCATGGAGTGCACGTGACTTGCTCAAGGTCACAGAACCAAGGCTGCGTGTGCGCCTTGGCTTCAGGGCTTCTGCTCTAATAACTAAGCTACAATCCCAAGCCCTCAGAAAATAAGCAAATAAATAAATAATCATTTTCAGCGATCCGGTAGGACTGGCTGGAAATGAGGTGTAGTTCAGAAAATTGCAAAATAACCTCACGCAGATGTGTAAATTTGAAACTCACTTTAATTTTGTAGGGAATTATAACAGTAATGAAATGAGATTGAATTCAAATGAATAATGAGCTCTAAATTGAGAAATGGTGTGATAATGCTTTCCATGGTTCAATTAGCCAGCCATCTGTAGTACTTTCTAGTAATAGTTACATTGCCTGGTTTAGAAGAGATTTAAACGCCTCTGTCTAGTTTTCAAGAACACGTACACATTATACAAGAGATATTGGGCATCGTGAGGAAAATATAACAGGAAGGGTGCGTGCATTGACCCACATCCAACGGATCTAAGTTTAATAGGAAGTCAGTCTGAATATTCAAATTTTTAACTGGAAAAAAATAATATCTGGGTACAACTGAACCTGCTCCTTGCATTTCCTTTGTAACCAGCTACTCCAAAAACTTATCTCAGAGTTGAATATCTTTTTGCCTTCAGTCTCAGTTTCCATCACGGAGCCCCTGTCTGGACGTTGCCTGGTGTGTTCCCACTCACTAGGGCCAAGCCTAGAATTGTCTTCTGTCACATTGTAGAAGCATTGAAAAGCACTGACTCCTAACAGACAGCTGTCCTCAGTATCCTGAGTTCATAAGGATCTCATCCTTCATCTAAGAGGGTTTCACAAGCTACAGAACGGGGATATTTTTATTATACTTAGACCGGGATGATAAGAAAGGATGTTTCTGCGCTGCAGAAGTATCGATCTAAGGTGAGAACCAGGTAACATGGGAGTTTTGAAGAAGGTGGAGCAAGATGAAGACGGTAAAGCAAATCTGATCTGATTATCACAGAAGAAATAGCTCTACCTTCAGTATTCCCTGAAACCTGATATTAACTAATGAGAGAAGACTGGAGAGACGACACTCCATGTTTCAAAATGGCTAATACTGAATTTATTCGAGTCTGGAAGGCAGGAATTCTTTTGCAAAAGGGAAGGTAAACCACTCAGGGAGGTTGGCTGTGTATTTTAGTTGGTGTTAGAAGGCCGTTTTTCTACCATCTGTGAAAAAAGGCAGTAGAAACCCTCTCTTTTAAAAAGAAAGTTTAAGATAATCTAGGTTATGTCTTTCGCTTTATTGGTAATGGTAAAAAAGCTGGCTAAATCTATTACTTTGTGATTCTTGCAATGCACACGGAAGTGTGTTTCATTGACACATCAACCAGGATTTAAACACACCCTAATTAGTTGACAGTGCCTGTCACTGAAAGGGCAGTAACCTGGTGCACAATGAACAAAGTGTATTGTCTAAATACTGTCTACTAAAACAGTATTTATATTAATGTTAACTCGCCCGTGACAGACTTTCATTGTCCTATTGCTCTGTTGCAGTTAGTAAATGATTTGCTCATGATTACCGGTCTAAATAGCTGAATCTTTCAGCAAACAAAAGAGAAAGTGTTTTATGAACTTTTTTATAGATAAGGAAGATGAGTTTCCTTCTAGGAAAGCAAGTTAGTATTGAGCCTGTTTTGCCTACGGGAGTGACTATAAGTATCCCTGAAATTCTAATTTAATTGTTCTTGCTTTAAATTAGAATGAATATCACACTGCTAGGGCTCCTCCAGGACCACGCTCTGACCACCGAAGTACTGGTGATTCTATGTTATAGATTCTTAATATGGCTGTAGGGTTCTTCAGCAGTTAAAAATATTGTCTTTTCAACTGCGGGTAACAAACACCTTACACATCTTCGCATTTCACCTGTCTTGATCCTAAGAGACATAGATGTTTATCATCAATTTATAGACCTTAAAAAGTTCTAGGCTACCCACTTCTTGATACAAAAAGAAAGCACTTGAAATGTGACACTGTGGAAATTCAGAGAAAAAAGAAAGTCTTGATGACAAGCTTAGTAAATGTTGATAATATCAGTAATACTTAATAATATGCATTTAGCAACAGTCATAATTTATGACAAAGAGATCATGCTCAACCACCGTAAAACTTTCAAAAAAACACCTATGTAAAAATCAGAAATATTCTAACTACCACCGTTGTTAATGGACTGTATATATTTGCTTCTCACATACTGAGGTTAGATGAGCAACAGTGTATTATCACATGTATAGCAATGAACTTCCTTCTAGTAAAGGAGGCACTGGGAAAACCTGTCGTTTGAGATAAGGCACTGTAGTACACAAGAGTTTATTGTCAGGGACTTTGAATGAGACTTGACTGAGATGGTGACTAGGTGGAAGGTTTGTGATTAATATGTCTTACATTTAAATACAATTCGGTATTCCATTGCCTAAAACTGCATGTTAATTAACAATTAAAGATTATCTGCAGGATATCCACCTGTGAACATTTATGAAAATAGATGCTTTATTATGCTTTTCCCCAAAGATATTGCTACACTGATTACAAATTAGCCTGTGTCTAACTATTATTAGATATGTGCATGTACATTATTATTAGATATCCACATTGATGCAGCTACAGAGTTGTATTTGAAGGCAAAACTGCACTCACCGCATAAGAGACAAAGAATCCATGCCTCCTCACAAATTACTCATCTAAGTTCTGACCATAGGTTGAATTACAACTATTCCTAGCTTATGTCAGGAAACAGAAATTAACACCTGCCCGCAGATCAGGTTAAATTAAAGCCATGAATATGCGTAGATGCAGCATATGAGACTATTCAGTTAAGAAAGCTTTGTTCCACCATTATATTGCTCAGATGCTGCAGCTGAAGGTCTTAACTGGAGTTTCATTTTGTTGGTTGCCATTAAATATCGCCAACATTCCACTGAACTTAGCACAGGAAAAAAAATTATGATGCCTATGGGAAAACACTGCCTTTTTAACGCAGCTATTCGTTGTGGCCTTGACTTCAATTAGTTTGATTTCATCTTGATGGTATTTTGTTTTATAGCCTGCTGCAGGCTTAGTACCACATATAAGACTGCTGCATTAGCAGAGTTACGACATTTGACACGTATCTGTGACTACTGGTATATATTTGATCCTTAACAGCACCATTGACTTGTGGGAGAACATATGTGGATCTATCGGTGAGAAAACAGAATATTATGTTTTTACAATAGTTCTCCAGATGTTCATCTTGTATCAGGAATACAAAGAATGAAGTTAATCATTAATCCTTCCAAAATTGTGACTAAGTTGGCTATTATCATTTCATTATTTTGTTAATTGAAGACCATATAGTTCCAAACAGGAAAGGGAATCCTAAAGCTATATTCATGCTGGAATTAAAGGTCACCTTTATATTGCACATTAGCAAATAGAACCTCAGTAAGATAGGAGTGCTGATGAAGTCAGCAAGAAATTAAGGACATGACTCCTACACAACCTCTTCAGCTTACTAGTCACTTAATCATACAAGGTGCTGAGCCTTGTCACCCTGGACCTAAAACACATGCTTAATTTTAAACATGTGACTCCGTTACAGGATTCTGTGAGATTACTTGTGCCTAACATTAGACACCTGTTTGAATGCTTGGCTGGATCACAGCAGGCATG
>NW_010517693.1:53227-59974 GCF_000687285.1 Phaethon lepturus
GATTGCGCGTTAACTGGACTTCATCTCTTCCTCCTATTGGAAAAACCCTTTGGTGGGTATGTGCTTACGTAGTGGGATGAGAAAAAGCATCTTCCAATCATGTTGAGATTCAAACCTTACTGTATGTGCTGATGTTTGATAACGAAAGCGGTCCTGATTTATTTCTGTTCTAATTTATTTTCTGTTGCAAATTTCCAGTTCTCAGCTATTCTGGTCCAGACAAGCGTGAGAGACACGAAAGCAAAGCAGGTCAGTGCAAATACTGCTCTTCCTGAAATTACGTTGAGGTTATTCTCAAAAAATAAACACCAAGTTCCTAATGTGAATATATCCTGCGGAGAACAAAGTGTAAGTGTCATAATAAGCTGCAAATAAACGGAGTGGCTGCTTGTAAACATATGGTCTCCCCTTTACGGTCTTAGTATGCCTGATGTCTGATTTTTCAGCATTAAGCAGATTTACACCTGGTGGACATTAAATTAGCTAGTGTTCAGATCTCTTTTTCTCAGTGGCTGCTTTCAGTACACATACATCTTCACATTTTTCTTTGTTTTTCACTATTAGTTGACTTTTATGAAAACTTCCATTGGCCTAATTGGAGTAGAGCAGCAGTACAGTCCTGCTACTATGACTTTACTCCCCAAGTAATATTTTTTAAATTGAACACCACAGACTTTGGAGCCCTACAGCATGTTAAGGCTGGAAGCCAGTTTCAGGAATGACTGGCAGTGTTTCCATGGTAGGGACTCTGATTCTGACAGCAGCGTCTCTCTGCATGTGCCACGTGACAATGTTGGCTGCTGAACTTAAAAGAGATTGCACAATGCAAACAGGCATCTTTAGACATATTTTACAACGAAACTTCATTTCCCTCCCTTAGTCATGTCTTAGAAGGGTCTGGAGTCAAAACCAAATGGTTCCTAGAAGCAATTAAAGCAAGCTATCTGGCCTACACATTTCCAGTAGGCATGATATCAAGTAAAGTGAATGGAAAAATATTAAATGATGAGAAAATAACCATTTAGTCCTCCAAATTAATTATTTTTTTTTAAAGAATTAGTATTGGTCTTTGTGATCACTATGGCAATACCTCAGTAGTTCTGGAACGCCTTATTCTTAGCTAGTAGTCATAGCCACAGTGGGAACACAGCTGTTGGAAACTACACAAAGGTACAGGACACACACTCACACTGCTTTTGTGTTTTCATGATGGTGGCACATAGAGGACTTAAATATTTGCTCCATTAGAAGTTTCTGAGCCTATCTGAAGCACCAAAGGATGCCAATATTTATGCAAAGACCTGGAGAGCTGCTTCCACAACACAAAGTAGTGCAGAAGAAAGACCTGGCATTGCACCAGTGTGTTTGCAGGGTGATGTTGCTGGCCTGATTTGATACAATCCAACAAAACCAACACAAAGCACAGTTAGAGAATTTTTACCCTGCTTCTGGAGTGGTCCTTTGTGTACCACTTCACATAACTTATTTCTCTGTTGTTCGATCATTATCATTCAGTACAGGGTTTCCTGCTTCTGTCTTTCTATGGTCTGGATGAACATCAAGGCCCACTCAGAAAAAGGGGAACTAATGCTTTAAGAGAGACATTTTACGGGTCTTTTCCTTTATTTGATTACTTTTGGGTATGGTTTTGATGCATTGTTTAACTGCTATTTCTGTATCTCCTTTGTTAGCCAACCTGTGTTTTGATGGTGGTTGCTACTATTCTGTCTTCAGAATACCCCCTGATATCTTCCTACTTTCCCCTCCCTTGTTGTGGCAAAATCACTGACTGGAAGGAAAAATCTTTAGTACAATCAGTAATAAACGGACTCGGATTCACAGGAGTCAAGAGTGCTTTTAAGTGTGTGGATTGATATTTATTAAATGCACTTACAGACCTCAGAAGATACAACATGGCTTAACTAATATTGCTCCTCAAGTTGTTATTTCTGATCTCACCTTTTTTCAGAGGCTAGCCATGTCTTCTTAACATTCCATTAATGCATGAACCATACTCATTTTCCCGTAAGAAGTGGTCCTATTGGCAAGAAATATTGCGTCTAACCAAATACTGTGTGTTCAGTACATTTGGTAAGAGGAAAATGAGGACAAGGAAGTATGCTTAGGTCTAACTAATAAAAGAAAGAATATCCAAGAATCGCCACCTTAAAAAAACCACACCAAATTCCAATTCTATGTTTATTGTATTAAATTTCTATTCATACTGTATGAATTAACATGAACAAGGGATTTTCTTTAATATTTTATTTGGCTGGATTGAGCGCAAGTGTTCCAGTACTCTGGAGATGATCACTCTGAATGACTGGGTGACCCATTAAAGCATTCTGCTGAGGTATGTCTTTGTCCTGCCAGCTGGAGGATTTTGCCAGGGTTAAGTGCCAAAATAGATCTCAATACGAAAGTTTTAACTAATTCAAGGAAATCGTTACGTAACCTCGCTGCCAAGAATAGTGTTCGTGTATACCGTTACAGAGAGATGTGATGAAGCCGAACATATTTGTGTTTGCAAAGCGCTTCGATAGGAAGGTGTTATAGAGTGCAATGTATTATCATGCTAAATACGTACTTCAGTCTTTGAAGAGAGATTGGGTAGATGCAAAATAAGCTAAAAAGGATTTTCAATTAATATGCACTGAAATAGTTTGAGCATACTCTATGAAAAGAACAAATGCTAAAGATAATAATTTGTCACATGCAAATATATAGTTACATGCAGCCATGCTACTCTTACATGCATATTAGTATCACCTCCTGCGAGTATTTCCTCTTTAGAGTCTTTAGGACAAGGACAGCAGACCCATGCTTAGGTGTGTTTTACGTCAGCACGGGATCTTCCTCGGTGTCTCAGCGAGCAAACATTTTGCATTACAACAAAAATGTCTCAAAACTATTTCGTGATACGATTTTGTTTCCAGTATCCATCTAACCACTACAGATGTATTATTTTTTTTACCCTTCTCCCAGGACAAAGCAGGAATAGTAAGAGACAGTATTAGAGCGAGGCTCGGAGTTAATGATGCAAGACATCTGTGATTCTATGTAAAGTCTGGTTGATATCGTGTCTCCACCATTCGAAGTCAAGACCAAGTGCCCCACTGACCTCAGGAATACAGATACGGCCCCTTGACTAGTAAACAATTTTTATTATTATTTTATTGTACCTCCGTGTGTAAGTTCTTGCTCTGCCACAGCTACTTACGTTACATAAAAGCCAACAGCACGTTCTACAGGGACAACAAAAATGTAAAGGAGGAGGCTGTTGGTCACATAGTAATTATTTATGCTGGTTAAACGACCACTAACAACAGCGCATCCTATAAGGGATGCTCGCCTAGCAACCTGCAGCCTGGTGTTGCAGAGAATGAACACACACTTAATAGGTGGAACTTTTGACTTTTTTACCTTGGAAAAGTATTTACCTTTAGAGAACCTTAAGCTGCTTGTTAAACATTTACTCTGTACCTTTAATCAAATGGGAAGGTTTTATATATAACCATTAAACAAACAAATTGTGGCAAACAAGTTTACGGTGTATTGGTATGTAAAGGCTTTTAGCCTTTTTAACATAATTTCCCTCAAGATAATAACATGCAATTGTTTTCCATCATATCCCCAGACTCAGTTAGACCAAATGCCTTTTGGCAAAACTGGGAAGTACCTGTTTATTCTCTCACATTTCATTTCTTAAGCAAAAAAATATTCTTTGTATAATGTAGTCATCGTTTAGAGGACATATAAATCTTACACTGTTAGTTCATTCATACTTTTTTTTTAAATTGTTATGCCAAATTAATCCCTGGCGCAGCATTGTGTCACCAGTGAAGCTGTGCCACTTAGTTGCTGGGACTCTTTAGTTTTAATTGAAAGATTTATCATTCCACAGAGTTTCTCTGTCGTCAGTATTTAGTACATGGACCCTTGGAAATCTGGACTGTTTTGCTGTTATTGTCTCTTTTCTTTGTGTACTGTATGTTCTCTTCCTGTTTTAATCATGGTTTTCTCTATTGGCATGAGCAGAAGGTTTTCTCATATAAGCAAAATAAAAACCTACTTGACTCATACAGGTACAGTTTTGCAACTTTCTTTAGCTTTGTTGTGTTTATTGCAGTTAATTAAATAATTTGCTATTGATAATGAGCAATTTTGCAGGCAATTTATATACGATTAAATGCTTCATTCTTCCTTAGTTGTATATTTAATCGCTAAAAATGAGGTTGTCCAGTGTGTTGAGATCACTGCTGAACGGAGGGGGTGGGCGTTTAATTGCAAAGATCCAGGTTTGATGAATATTTTAAATATTTGCTGTCTGTAATACTGTACACAGAATATCCACAAGAGGGAACTCTTTTACATCCAGAGGAGTCATTTCCTCGCTGCTAAAACGCTGCCTTCTGGAATCAAACCCTCCGGATTTATGTCAAGTTGGCACGACTGTGTCCCTGACTATGCTATATGGTAGCAACAGGAACAACACAGGTACACGCAGTGCTCATTACGTCCTGCAAGTAGCGTTCGGCTCAGCAAGTAAATCTTGAGCTCGCGTGTTCAACTGTTCAACAGAACACAAATCTGAAAATTAACCCGCCCGAGTCTTGTGTTTGCTCGGGGTCGACCTCTCCAGGAGACAGCGCTGGAAAGCGTTCTTCGGCCTGCGGGCAGCGTGGGGTGCGGGTGCTGCCCCGGGAAACGGAGCGTGCAGCCCGCAGGGTGCTTCTCCAAGCCGCGCCTTATGAAACCTGTACTAGAAAGCAGGCCTTCCCCTGTTCGTGAAGGAGCAAGCTCAAGCGGTACTTAACTCGAGTGATGCTCATTCAAGTATCATTTGTATCTCTGCCTACGAATCGGTGAACAAAATACACAGGCACATACTTCACATATGCTTTGTCTTTAGCAGTAAAGTCCTATTAAGCAAACTTTTCCCTGCTAATGAAAGTCTCACCAGTTGACATCAAGGGGCGCGCCTTTGTAGGTGAGCTCCATCGTAAATATTTGTAGAACTGAGACCTATTTGTATAAATAAGAGATTTGTTTACACAGGCAACAGGAAAGGTTCTTCCCTGGATATACAGTGTGTATTTTATAAACTAGAACTCCCAATGTATGTGTTGGTTGGTTTACGAAAAGTTTTGGAGTAGCAGGACTTAAAATCAGCTTTTTACAAGCGATCACAATAAATCGCCTACCCCTGTCCAAACCTGCGTGTAAATTTTGTATAAGTATGTTCAAAGCAAATTATTTTGAAGTACAGTGTATATACTCTAGTGCACTTGGTTTGCTTTAGTCTGCATTTTTCTTTAGGACCATCCTTTGTATTTGTGGGTACAGTATTATGGGGATGCTATTTCAGAAGTGCCTAACGGTCCCGTTTGCATCTGGAGTGCTCATGAAACCAACGCCTGCAGCACTCAGCTGCAACAGTACCCAGGGCCCAATAAATACTTCTGAATTCATACCTTCTGAAGGTATCTAGTGCACTTCTTGAGAAAACTGGGACTTTCAGGCAGCAGCCTCTCTGTCGAATCTCCCGGGCCCTCTCAAAGAACAGCAAGAGAAGACGTATGCCATATCCATGGCCTCGGAGATCCATCCCTTGTTATCTACCAAACCAGAACACAGCAAAAACTCCACTGTGCAAAAGCCTTCCCTGGGGTATGCTGTGCTACTGCTGTTCACTGCCCAGGTCTTTCAAGGTGCAAAGAGCCTGTGGTTTCCATCAGCTGTAAGAGCACCTGGAAGTACCTGGCACTTTGGAAGATCCGATGTTAGTATCTGTGTTGGATGTGCAGGTACGCACGCAGCTGTGAAAGAGGTACTCCTTTAACACCAACCCAGTAACGCAGAGCAAATGACCATCAGGACCAGGCTCCGAGCCCAGGTCCCAAGGTGTGTGATCCTGTCCCGACACCACTTTCTGGCCCAGGTGGCTTTCTAAGCTGTGGGGAGGGTTGGTAACAACAGACGGAGGAGGGGGTCGCAGCGGCAGCATTGCAGTCTGGGGTTGCACGTGGCAGCCGGGCCATGCAGTTTCTTTTGGACCCGACTCGTTTTCTGCATCTATAAATCCTGCACTTAATTCCCTCTTACAACAGCCTCCTGGGAACGGGCTGCTTCAGGTGCGCTCTGTAACTGACCGTCAGTTTTCCTCCGGGATACAGTAATGTAGTATTTTCTCACTTGTATATACCTCCATATTATTGTCTAATGCTTCCTCTGTTCAGAGGCTTCTATTAATCCCTTCTTGAAAAAAAGGAAGCCTCTCTTGAAGGAGCAGAGTGGAGGAACAGACTGGAGTGAGACACCATGATAAACTCATGGTTAGACAAATGGTGGTCTTACTGCGCAAAAAAGTGGAGCTGAGCGGGTTAGAAAGCCCCACATAAAAAGCTTTGAGAACTCATAAAAACTCATTACCGTCACCTGAGTAGAAAACAAACCAAAACAAATGCATGGCAGGAACTACGACTAGTAAAGGTTAAGAAATTACTATTTCATAATGGTGGCTCTGTGCATCTGTAGTGACTGGATCAGATGGGGAATGTCATGCACACATAGGCTGTTGTGTTTTACCCTTGGAAAGATGTCAAGAGGATCTGCATAATACTTTGTGCAGACAACCGGGTGAGCAGACCGTGTGCCAAATGGAGATTTCCATTTATATATGAATAAATATAGATATAAAATTAAATAAATAGAAATAAATATGTGAATATACGTATACAAAATTTC
>NW_010517694.1:0-5070 GCF_000687285.1 Phaethon lepturus
AGGCACGGTGAGGTGGACAGGACGAAGGTTTTCCCTGGGATGGTGATGTACTGAATATTTCAAACAGGTTTGGTCAAGAGTGACTTGTGAGCAGGCTGTTTGCTGAAGATCAGAGACTGTTCCAACAGTTGGACTTTACGACCTTAGAGGTCCTTTCCAACCTTAACGATTCTATGATTCTATGAATTCACCCATGTTGTGCATGAGTATTTCTGTTCAGAGTCCTAAATACATATCTCATTAAAACAGATGTCCAAGCAGCTATGGCTGGCAAAAACAGGGTTAGGGAGGAAAACAGGGAGGGTTTTGGTAAGTTCATTGTTACAGACTTTGACTGTGGCAAAGTAAGGTTAAAAGTGTGCCTAGAACTACGTATTCAAAGTTAATTTACTATTTAAATGTTATCTAATTATTTATTAAATAATTACATAATGTCTGAAGTTCCCGTGTTTAATTTCCATGTAAATATTAACTTGTATTGTCACATAAAGGTAGTATTGACAATTTCCATTAAAAGATGCTCTTTTTGGTTGCTTGCTGCTTCTTTACCCACTTTAAACCTGAAATTTTCTTTAATAATTTTTGCCTTGGCATGATTTTTCTTGAATATTTCTGGGGAAAAAAAAAAAACAGTTTGGCTAAAAATTGCTTTAACAGAAAAAAAATACATGACTTGACCTGTTCAAGATTTGCGGGGGAACCTTACAGATGTTTCCTTGAAACACACAAAAGCCTCTGTGCTTCAATGTAAAGATTTCAGTATTCTTCCCAGAATTATTTTAGCAACGTGCTGCACTTTGCCTTCAGAATTAGCCTTAACGTTGACATTTCCCACCCTCAAGCCCTGCTGGGAGTGCCTGGGATTCTCTTCCACCCCCATTCCTGTCCCTGTGTGAGCACATTAGTCCCATTCCCTGGCCGCATTCCCAAACTGCAAACCTTGGCACGAGGGTGCAGCTCCAGCTCAGCCTCTCTACCCTTACCCCACTGTTCCTCGGTGACGTGCCGCTTTCACGGCTGCTGCTCTGGGAACGGATCAACGTGTGGCAAAGACGGCAGCTGCTTGTGGGGCTTCTCGCCCAGCTGTTGTGGAACCTGCAAGTGTTGAATGAATGACGTGGGAGCCGTCTTGGTGGGGAATTGCTTTTAATGACAGGTACAGCTGTGTGTTTGTCATGTTACTGGAGACAGTGGACAAGCCAGGACCCTCATAGACAGCTCTAATTGTCCTTATCTTCAAAGTTTTCAGCTTGGAATATGAAGGTGTTTCTTTGTAGAATTGCTGAGCGCTCACAGTTTTGCTTGAAACGTATGAAATGCCATAAAGTTGTTAAGTGCTTCACAAATCAGAACTAGACACCTCAAATCAAGCACCTAAAATTAGAGGACACATCTAGTGCTTGAATCTCTCTCTGCCTCTAGTCTGCATTTGTAAAGTGCGGATAATAAAACTTTTTCTTCACAGGGATGCTGAGATTAGGTAATGCTCCTGGAGAATGTAGATAATGATGAATGTCACAGAAATTCTCAGAAGGAGATTAATAACAATATGTTCTGTGTGAGGTTTGAAAAGGGTGCACTAAATGCAAGTTGGAGCCACACACTAAGTTGTGAGGGAGAAAAGGAAATGCTGACTGATTACCTTTCCTGTGCACATTATCCACCTTGTGAATGAGTCAGTCCAGGATAGTATAGGACCATATTATACGCTTATACAGAAGGGCCCAAATTACACTGGAAGCCTTAATTTTGTCATATCCAGTGTTCTAATAGTGTCTTGCAATTGTAGTATTTTTCTGAAATAGTTCTACTGTAGGCACTTTTTTTCAATTAGGAAATCTTATCTGTTCTCATGCATGTGTCTGTACGTAGCCCAGCTAATGAAAACTGCAAGTGTGAGGCATTCTTTGAAAGCATTCCTCAGTAGTAAATGTTAACGGAGACACCAGAGCATTCTCCTAGCTATTAATCTGCAGATAATAGAAGGTCCATTTCTTAAGTACACACAGAAAAGGAGAAGAAGAAATACTGGCTATGACACAAAATGAATTGTCTTCCTCCATGCCCTCGTAACCTAGGGCATGTAAGTGCAGGCTGCCAGCCATTGCGTTACGGATTTAAAAGTGCTGGAATCTCTCAGTTCTGTAGCAGGTTGCCTGATGGATTGGTGAGTAATGTACTTGAAGAGTGCATTACTAAGCCCTAGACTAATGGCTAGCTCTTGCCCATGGCTTTTGCTATAGATCATTCATCGTGCTATTCATAAGCTCTCTGCCAGTCTGTGTCTGGCACTCGTGCTGCTGCTGCTGCTGCTGACACCATTTGCCTGATGAATCCTGCACGAACATCCCCCACGTTTTCAGAAGGTGAGGGGTAGACAAGAAGAGCAGAGTGAGTCACAGTTCTCCAGCAGTTCTCCTCACGCTCTTTTGGAGGACATGGTAAAGGATAAGGTGATGGACGTGATGCTCACTCACCCAGTATTACTAGCACAACAGCCTGTAAAAAACATCCGGAGTTTCTGCACACCACAGGGCACCTTCCTATCACTTTCTGAGGAATTTATGCCTGGGAACTTTGCTTTCCTAGGAAGACTGATGTTAACAGGCCATGGTCAGATAGAAGGGGAAAGGAAAGGTGACTGGGTTGCTGAGTACGGCTCTTCGAAAAGGAAATAGTTTCTCTGACATGTGCTCTGGTGTGCTACAAAGAGACGCCTACATGTAGTTACCAAAATTTGGCTGTTGTGTGAGTTGAACGAGGTAGAACCACGCTTCCCAGCAGGGTTGACTCCTGGGCTGGCTTTGGTGGACAGGGCGGATGTGTTCAGAGATGAATGAGTTGCCCTGCTTCCAGTCCCTGTCTGGCTTTGGAGGTTTTCCTCTTTCTTTGATATCAATAGGATCCAGGGTAACTGTCCAGGAGCTGTGGCTCCCTGGTGTGGTTGAGACTAGCTGGACCCATCTCTGCCCCTTTCACTTGGACCACTGCACAGCCAGGAGAAAAGAGCAATCAAGTCAACTATCGATTTAAACCGGTGATGCATCCCACCTCCAGTTGTTTGAGTCATCCAGGACCCTTTCCGATTCCCAAGCCCAGCCTAGTAACTTTGCCGATAGAGAAGGTTTAAGCCTTGCTCTGCTATTCTGTTGTCTTCGGCTTTGTATTTTGTCAAGAAGTTAGTTACTTAAAAATAAACTTCTGCAGTTCTTTATTAGGATATTCACGATGAGCTTATGGAAAGGACGAAGCCTTCATCCTAAGGAATTTCCCCTGCAGCGGTCATAGTAAAGATTGCTGCTAAAACTAGACAGCAGAACCAAAATTGAAGAGTAATGCAGATGAGGAAAGTTCTTCAGTTCCGGTAGTCCTATGGAAATAGAAATAGCCCAAACTGAGCAACAAACACTTCAAATTTTCTAACTTACTCCACGTGTTGGGAATGTTGTACCTTTTGAGGGGATAGTAGTAATGACATTAATGTACTTGGGGTGCTAGATAATACCTTTTTTTAGAGAGAGACGTCTTTTTACCGGGGCTATTTTTCTTTATGCACTTCAAATACATCTTGGGCAGCTTTTCATTGCCCCAAGCAGGAAGCAAATTCTGTTTCTTTGTATTATTCACATTAATTCTACAACCAAAAGTCTGAGGGTACTTTGCATACAGAAACAGGTGAAGGATGCAGAGAGTTGCAGACAAAGGCAATGCTGCTAAAAAGGTAAAACTGAACTTCCCAGTGACTACTGTCAATCAGTTTATTTGCATGGTCTTTTGGAAGGTGTTTCTGGTAATAAAGCGTCATCAATCTATTATTTCTTTTGACCAATCTTGCTCTTTCTCAGCCTGCCTATATAAAACCTGATCGTAGCCTATATTTAACTGATAATATCCTCTGCTTGTTTCCTATCTTCTAGCTTGAGTTTTCTTTCTTTAACAAGCACAACAGTGTGCTGCTCTATCTTCAAAGAGGAAATTAATTCCATCCGCAAAAGGGTCAAGTGCTGGAAAGTGCATAGCAATGCAGTTTGCATGGCAGGATCCAGGAGATATGATGCTAATAAGATTCTAAGATGAGAACAGCAGACTGGCTCTGGGGATTCAGACGAAGAGTTCTGTAAATTTTAAAAGAAATGATCTCCAAAAACTAATGATGTCTGCTTTCCAATTCATTAATAATGTGGAGCAGGAAGATGGGAGTGAGAAGCAGGCCATGCTTTGAAATATCAAAATGTAACAGGAAAAAAACAGCGAGAGCTCATCTCATCGGGGTCATAAAGCTGGGAGAAGCAGGCAGGCTGCAGGGGAACATCGTGGCAGTGACTAGAGGGAAGGAAATTGCACTGTACGCTCTGCTATGTGTAATTTATGCACAGACGCTTTGCCAGTGTTGATGTAAAATTTCTATGCTAAAAAAGCTGTTGCTGTATTGACAGAGCTTTTTCGATGTTCTTGTTTAAGGTGACTTACTACACAGGATGTCCGATGGATTTTAAAAACATGCCTGAATTGTCTTAGCATATTTACAAACGACTCTTGGTAAACCTTCCCCGTCACCCTTTTGCATTGCATGCACGAAAGTGAGTTACAAGAACCTGAACCTTGTTTGTAGTTAATAGTGGAAGAAAACCCCTCGGGCGAAGCCTAACGAACCAAGAGCAATTCTGAGCTTTCCTCTGTAATATCTGCAGAGACTGTGCCTTTCCAAGGGCTGCCTGGGCGCGTCGTGTGACCTTGCTGCTTTACATCATGAAAATTCCCCATTACTGCCACGGCCTGTGCGTGGAGGTGCTGTTGTGCAGATATTGTGCTGGAGTCTCTCCCTTATGTGTGCAGAGTTTGCAGCTAATAGAAAATGTCTGCGCTTGAACGGTTTCCCGAGTGGGAAGGTGTGCAGCAGGAGGATTTAGCTCTGACTTTTATTTTGACAAAGCTATTATGAGTTGCAAAGTGAGGTGAAGGTTTTCCTCCTATCTTCTCCTTTTATCTGTGTGATATTTTCTCATCTTGCCTCTAAACCTCCCATCAGCAATGACCGGTGAGGTTCTGGGGAGCAGCCTGTGCCGCAGA
>NW_010517695.1:0-1731 GCF_000687285.1 Phaethon lepturus
ACCCCCCTGCAGCCCCTGCACCCTGCACAGCACTCCCTGCACCCCACATCACCCTCAGCACCCAGACAGCACCTTGCAGCACCCTGCCAGCATGACACTCAGCACCCCACAGCATCCCCTGCACCCCACAGCACCCTCTGCATCCCACAGCACCCTGTACAGCTCCCCCTGCCCAGCACCTCACCCTGGCAGCCCCCCATGCAGGACCCCACACACCCAGCACCCTGTGCAGCTCTCCCAGCCCTCCCTATAGCCCTGCTCCCCTTTGTGCGTGACCCCAGCAGTGTCCCCCCCCCACACACAGCATCCCCCCAGAGCACAGTGTCCCCCCGACACGGAGCATCCCCCCAGGGGTATCCACAGCTGAGCAGGAGCCCCTGGGGGCCAGGGTTCAGGGGTTCCTGGTGAGCGGCCACGCAGGTGATGTGCTGCCGGGTGAGCCCTGCGATGGGGTGCAGGACATCTTCACCCCGAGGGCTTGGGGTGCCACAGGGAGGTGCAGGCGATGGTTGGGGAGACCGACTGTGGCTCCGGGGGCTGGGGCTGGGCCAGGGTCTCCTGGGGAGCAGCAGCACAAGGTCCCTCAAATCTGCCAACATCATTCTGTCCCACCATCGTCCCCCAGGAACCACAGGGCTGGGACTGTCCCTGTTTGGGGACGTTTGGAGCATCTCCACACACCACATCCATTTCTCTCGTGGGCTGCACGGGAGGCAGCCCAGGCCAAAAAGGGCCCCTCGCAGCAGCCTTAACCCCACAGCGCTGATTTAGGGACAGTTTTCTATGTCATGGGGACGTGGCCTCAGTGCTCAGCTCCTGCCAGAGCCCAGCCCAGCATATTTAGGGTGAGGGGGATGGGATGGGTGCTGGGTGCGAGGAGGGGGATGGCTGGTGACCGTCTGGTGATGCAAGAGGGAAGAGGAGCGACACGAGCCTAAGTGAGTAATTAGAGCTGTGACTTAATTGGCACACAGGGACGTGCGATGGGCGCCGCATGACTTGAATAGTGATGTGCTGGTACAGGCTGGGGAGGCGGAGGAGGCTCTGCACTGCACAGGGCAGCAATGGGAGCCCAGAGGGGACCGGGGGGCCAAGACACCCCGAAAGGCCTTGTCTGGTGGAGGGAAAGGAAAGGGGACAGGCAAGGGGCGAGCACAGCATGGGCTGCCCCGTGCACCCAGAGGCAGCCAGGACCTGAGCCCCCAGAGGAGACCTTGTTGTGGTGGTGATGTCCTGGGGAACCTGCTGAGGACGGCAGATGTCACAGGGCTGCAAAAGAGCAAATGTTTCCTTTTTATTTGAAAAAGGAGAAAGGAAAAAACAGGGAATTACAGTGTTAACTGTGTTCAGCCTCTGGAAAAATACCAGAACACATCAAAAAACCTCTTGCAGGAACCTGGGAAGTAGCAGGGTAACAGGGACCAGCCCTCTTGCATTTGCCAGGAGCAACTGGGGCAAAACACAGGCTGTCCCGTGTGCTGGGGCCCGGCCTTGGCTCGCTGTCGGCCCAGGATGGGGCCCAGGCCAGGCAGCACCCTCCTGGGGCTGGCCGGAGAGTCCGGCTGCAGAGAGTTACAGGTTTTGCGTGGCAGTCCCTCCATCTCGCGGCTCCTGGGGGATTTGGGGCTCTCTGTACGGAGGCAGGGAAACGCCGCTGCCGGCAGCGTGGAGGTGCATCCTGCTGCGACCTCGGCTTTGTGTTTCAGCCGGCAGCTGGGGCCGGTTCGGCTG
>NW_010517695.1:2242-2595 GCF_000687285.1 Phaethon lepturus
AGCCCGTGGAGGGGGCACCGGTGGGAGCCCAGCACCGGATGGGGTCTCCTGCCCAGCCTCGTGCTCTGGTGAGAGAAGACCCAGGGGAAGCAGGAGCCTGGCCTGGCTGTGCCCAAATCCCGGCTCCATCAGCTGAGCTCACCCAGCCCAGCCGCGTGCGGCTGGATTTGGAGTGGGCACTGAGCTCGGTGCAGGCTGCTCCGGCAAGGGGCTGAGCCCCCCTGCCAGCCCGGGGCTCCCGCTCCTCCCCTGCACCTTCTCCGCTGCTGAAGTGATGAAATTTTAATCTGCTGCCAGGCAGGAGATGAAAGGGAGGCACCGCAGGCGCTTCCCTGGGAAGCAGCCGGCTGCAG
>NW_010517695.1:2614-3596 GCF_000687285.1 Phaethon lepturus
TCACCCGTCGGTGGGGTGCGGCGCAGGCACGGCCCCAGCACTGCGATGCAGTGGGAATTATCATCTCAGGCTGAGGAAGGAGAGTGGTGGAATGGTGCAGGGCTGGGGTTTGTCAGGACAGGGTTTTCCCCTGGCTCTGGCGGAGGCTTTTTGGGTTTCTCTGGGGTGACGGGCGCCTGTCGCTTCTCCAGGAAGGGGCTTTGGTTCATGGGGAGACACTGGGAGCTCTGCAGGATCTCCTGGAGGTGAGGGGACCACTCAGCTGGGGCGTCTCGCACTGTGATCCACAAGCACGACCATGGTCTGTGCGTGGCTGGAGTGTCCCCAGCCCCGCTGTGGGAGGACGGGAAGGGGAGGGCAGCAGAGGCTCCCAGCACCGAGCCCCTCACACCCGATTCACTCCCCACTTCCTCTGGCACAGCTCTGTTGAGTTGACACTGTTGGTGCAGAGTGGGGAGAAACCAGACTGTAGGGACCCAGCTCAGCGTAACCGAGAGGACCCCACTGATGTTCCCGGGAGCCCCAGGCCATGCCGTGCTCCCTGGCAGACGGCAGCAAGTAAATACCTGGGCCAGACAGACGTCGAGCAAGCGATGCCGCCCAGACACACAGCCCAGACCCCACCGGTGCTCCCAGCTGGACCCGTCTGTGCATGCTGGGGCTGCGGTGGCTGGAGCAGCGTCCCCCCGCCCAGCAACATGCAGCTGGGCAGCTGCTCGCGGAGCTGGGGAAACGGCTCCGTTCCCTCCAGCCCGACCCAAGTCAGGGCGCTGCCGGCCTCATTAGCCTGGAGGCATGGCTAATTCCAGAAGCTCATCTAATCCTCATTACCTCGGAATTTAGAGCCCGGCGACAGTGAAACCCTGGCGGTAAAATGTCACGGCTGCTGTGCACGGGGGGCTCGTCGGGAGCTGAGACCCCACTTCCTTCCCCCGGCGGCCCGGGGGGCCCGGTGGGCAGCGGCCCCCGGGAGGGCTGGGCC
>NW_010517696.1:0-284 GCF_000687285.1 Phaethon lepturus
GGTGCAGTTGTAAAGGGGGGGTGGGTTTGGCTTCAGCCCCTTTTGCCGGGGAGGAACTTGCTGTGCCGAGGAAGTGCCGGGTTCTTGCTAACACCCATTTTCTGTCTCTCTTGCCCAGGGTGATGCTGGTGCTCCCGGTGCCCCTGGGAGCCAAGGGCCCCCCGGTCTGCAGGGTATGCCCGGAGAGCGTGGTGCTGCCGGCCTGCCAGGCGCCAAGGGTGACAGAGTACGTGTGTCCCCCAAAATTCCTGACGTCCCCCCTGGGTCCTCTGCTCCGGGCCATC
>NW_010517696.1:435-645 GCF_000687285.1 Phaethon lepturus
AGCTCTCCCCCGGGGGCTGGGGGGGGGGAGGATGGCCCCAGCCTCTCCCGAGCAGGACGAAGAACCAGGAGCGCCTCGGGTGCTGTTGTGCTAAGGGGACCTCCCCAGGTAACCCACCATCATCTTCCTCTCCCAGGGTGACCCTGGTCCCAAAGGTGCTGACGGCGCTCCTGGCAAAGACGGTCTCCGAGGTCTGACCGGCCCCATCGG
>NW_010517697.1:0-1385 GCF_000687285.1 Phaethon lepturus
TGCTGGCTGGGGCTAAACCATGACAGTGACTGTTTGGATAGGAATGGAACAGAGGATGATGTCTCAGGAAGCAAAATGTTGATCACTTCTGATATTTAACCTCTTTTGAACACCACTAAAGAGAAGAACTAGTATTGTGCGTGGGCCTATTTCTCATCTGGGTAAATCACTCTGCCTACCTCTAAATGTCCAGCTGGATTGAGTTGGCTGTTGTGGTGATAAGCAGGTGCTGCACTCCTGGCTGCCCATAGCTGTGGGGTTCCTGTGTGTGGTTTCAAATCCCTTGGGAAAGTAATTGCTATTGTGAGCATCACACACACACAAACACAGAGACATATCATGAGTAGCATGATGTCAAGTTCAGTTCCTGCAAACTCTTACTGTTACAGTAGATTCTCATCATATGGCGGCCTACAATACATTCATTTTTTCTTACCAAAAAGTCAAGGGAATAAAACATGCTCTCTCTGATTAACAAAGAAACCAGATGTTCAGAAAAATTTTTGAAGCATGAGCATATTCAAAGCCAAATCAAGCAAGTATGTCTGGAAATAGTCTTTTTCTCTCCCTTAATTCTCTCAGCATGAAAAACTAAAAATCTTGCTGGGTGGTAACACAAAAGTTGATGACTAATTGCAACCTTCTTTTAGGGGTATTTCATTGCTGGGAATCATGTCACACATAGCCCTCAACTGACTCTAAGAGTTACCCATATGCAGTAAAATATTATAGTAAAATATTATATATAACTCTTCCTATTCAACCCCTCTTATGATATAAATAATGTCAAGGGATCAATTCTGCTTCCTTATTTAAGTACCATATTTGAAGGACATGGCTTCATTTTCAACATGAAAGGCAGAGATTCATGCAGGACATATCAAACCTACTCATGACAACATTGAACTGGTTATTTATTTTGTGTGAACATTTGCTAATTAAATTTGTGAGAAGTGCAAGTGTTTGGTGAACAGTGTGCATATTTGTATATGCAAATATGGTAATTGGGCTTCCACAAGTAGAGAAGTTCTTGACTATGTAGTTTCATATAGGCCTGTTGTGCCTTAACCCCAGCCTGGCAACTAAGCACCACACAGCAGCTCGCTCACTCCCCCCTGGCAGGATGGGGGAGAGAATCAGAAGGGTAAAAGTGAGAAAACTCATGGATTGAGATAAGGACAGTTTAATAGGTAAAGCAAAAGCTGTGAATGCAAGAAAAGCAAAACAAGGAATTCATTCACTACTTCCCATCGGTAGGCAGGTGTTCAGCCATCTCCGTGAAAGCAGGGCTCCATCACGTGTAACAGTTACTTGGGAAGACAAATGCCATAACTCCGAATGTCCCCCACTTCAATCTTCTTTGTCCCAGCTTTATATACTGAGCC
>NW_010517698.1:0-7292 GCF_000687285.1 Phaethon lepturus
ACGCAGCTGCAAGAGCCGGGGTCCTGCCGCCCGCAGCGCCCGGGGAAGCGCCCTCCCTGACCGCCCCGCACGCAGAGCGGGACCCCGGGTCCGGCCTTTAGCCGCTGCTGCTTTGCTCGGAGGGGAAAACGTTTAACCTGCTGCTGCCAGGAAAACGCATATACGTTTTTGTCTGCCTGACAAAACGTCAGGCTATATGACAGGCTTTAGACAAAAATTTATCTCTGACTTTTAATCCTGGATTCTGTTTCAAAACTGTAGTGCCATAAAGGCCGAAAGGTGCAGCTCTTATTTTCAGCAGACTTCTGTTTTCCTTTAGAGATGTAATAGTTCAACCTTAAAGCTTTCCCCACACCTATATGATTCCATCTCCTTTTATAATGTGCATATACTTATGTTCAATAAAAGCAAATCTGATTTCTCTTAGTCAGCCTACGAGGTACTGCTATTTGGAAATACTTAAGAAGAGAGGAATGATAAAATATTGAATATATCACACAAAAACTGCCTGTAGGACTCAATCACTCTGAAATACACTTAATTTTTTTCTCTCGAACAGAAGCTCATAGTAAGCAATAAGAACATAAAAAGAGCAGCAATAGATAACACAGAGCTGAAAAATTGTTCTCTGAATATTACAAGAATGTACCTATGATAAACGATCCTTCCCTAGTACTGTCTGCACCAGAAAAATGGTATACCAGGGCCAGTTAAGTTACTTGTAAGACTTTTCTTATCCAGACCTTTTCTCTAAGCCAGAGCTCCCTAAAGACACCGCCAGTCACATTTCTCCGCATTCTGTTTATACTGCAAGACATGGATACTTTGGTGGTGCCGCTATTTTAAGATTCTTCAACAAAAAAGCATGAAGCATAGTATCCGTAGCAGTTGTTGTTACGCTTAAGTAACGTCGGGAACCGCCGCGATGCCGTACTTGAGCCTCTCTGCTGGCTTCAGGCACAACGTGGGTCCCGGGCACCGACGTACAACAGAAGAGACGTGAGGTGTTTCACTGGGGGATGACGCTTGCGTGCATCCAGACCACCCAGCAGAACTACGCCAGCGCAGGGACGTTCTGCACCCCGTTAAATCCAGCAGTGGACCATCAGCCACTCCAACGCCCGTCAGAGCAGCCACGGAAGCGCTGTGCGCTCCCACACCCTTCACCCCAGCGGAGGCACCGGCCGAGAGTTAGCTACAGGTATTCTTTTTTTTCTCTGAGCATCTTTCACTCAGTTGCAACTGAAGAGAGCTGGAGGCGGACCCTGATGAAGAATTCCTGCAGCCCCGTGGCACCCGATTATCCGACACGGCGCCATCCATGAATCTGCAAAAAGCATCATTTGTCTTCCGTCGCCATAGCAACCAGTAACTTTGATTCGCGTGCACTCGTGTGTGTTTGGCACCCGTGTTTCCATGGCGAGGGCGCCGCATCGTGCGGCAATAGGCAGCGCGCTGCTCTGATCCCGTCCACCCGCTGCCGTGCTGAAGCGGCCGGACGGCGGGCTTCTGAGAGCCAAGGCACTGTCCGGCGCGGGAGAGCTCGCCCGAAACTGGGGAGTAGTCTGACATTTTACTAACCTTCGGGGCATGGCGCAAAAGACACAGGGCAGAGGTCAGCAGAAAGTTGAGACTCTTCTTCAGTGCAAACACAAGTCCAGGAGAAAAAAATGCATAAATCTCAGGATAAAGAAAAAACAATTCTGAAAAGATCAGACAATTCCTCCCTCTTCTTTCTTTCCTTTTCTTGCTCCATAAATCATTTTATTTATGTAATGGAGAACAATAAAGGAAGCCAGATTTAGAAAACATTTTCTCCTGTCAGAGAGTAGAATGATTGATGCTGTGCAAAACCAGTATCTAAGTAAAAAAAAAGCTTTCAGGGATGATTTACTGAAATCCACTGGAAGATTGGATTCGGATGCTGAAAGATGCCAACTATTCATACTAAATTAATTAATAAAATATTTGGGAATGGCCTTGAATAGTTAGAACCGAACAGAAGAAAAAAAAACAGCATCAGATTGTCTTCAATTTAGACCCACTCTCCATATTATAAATAGAAATTATTTAAGAATAACAATGTAGCCCAAATATCTCAAGACAGAACAGAAGCCTTCAACTTAAACAGTGGAACTCTTATCAGGCCGCCTCGGCATTTGTATGACAATGTATTACCACGGCACCAGAATAATAATTCTTTGCTGATTGTAAGCAAACCATTTCTCTAGGTCTTGTGTTCCATTCTCTTTTTAAGATAAAGCCCTGGTGAAGTACCGTACAATGAACATGTATTGCATGAAGTACCTAATAGAATTTGGATTTATACAGTGCCTTTCATACTCAGGTTGTCCCCAAGCACATCGCTTTAATGCAATAAGTCAGAAAGCAGCGGTGCTGTGAGCGTGTAGGCAAGCAGCGACTGTCATTACGCAGTAGCTGCGGCTCACGCAGAGGATTGAGTATCTTTTCAAAAATGAGAATGAATAAATAAACACCAGCTCCGGAGGTGGCACTGGAAAGATGCCTGTGAGTTGATACTCCCTTATAAAGAATCAGTTCTGTAGACAGCTACTCCCCCGAGTCAGGGTTACCTGTGCAGGCAAGGGCAGGCAGCGTCAGATCCTGGCACTGGCACGTCCCGTCTCTGCTGAAGGGCAGAGCCGGGTTCTGAGCTCTCATCTGCTGACGGACTGAAACGTAAATCTGAGCTTCGCCTTTCAACAATTTGTTCAACTCCGTCCACGTCACCTTTTGCTGTACCAGCTTAGGGTCTTCCTGCGGTACCGGGACTCACTTGGTCCGACTAGGAAGCCAGAAGCTAGCCTGAGCTCCACTAAACCCCCAGCTTAAGGTCCATCGGGGTACGAATGATGGAAGAGGGAGTGGGTAGCAGCGATCAGGCACGGAACGAGGGACAAACCTGTGAAATGCCTTTTTCTGGCTTCTCTCTTCATCAGGAATTTCTGAGCATATTTGTTACGTCCTGCACCCTGCCACCTGAGCAAGTTGTATCATATTGGTTTAAATGTGATAAATTAAACCCTGAACATGATTAGACTGACTGGTGCTACTGTGATGAAACGGAGGCTTTCCTCAAAAAAAAAAAAAAAAAAAAAAAGTGAACGAGACAGGCAGAGTGGTATTTTTATTTTAAATGCTAAGCCTTCTGCTCAGAGGTCTGTAACCCTGGCACCTCTGTCAGCACGGGTAAAAGGCACAGAGGAATGGAGATGGAAAGGCTGGCCAGAAGCTGCTTGCCCCCCGGCAGGGCAAGGGTTGTCCCCTCACTCAGCCGGGCAAAGAGGAGAAGCAGTTTTGCTTTTCCTGAGAACTGGTAGGAATGCTTATTAAATTGAGATGTTTGTCTGCGGCCAGTTGAAGTATAGATGAGGAATGTATGTCTTGTCATTTTGCTGTGAATATTTTGGGACTTGCCTAGCCCAAAATGTTTCTTCTTTTTTTTGTTCAGATTTGAAGCCTTGGCAACACACAAGCACTGCGTTTATTCAAAGCCTTTTCCATAGATCTTGCCTAGTTGAAAATATGTTTCATAGATTAAAACACAAACTAATTCAAAGTTGCCAGCTCTGTTTGTTGTGACCCAAACCACCCTGTGATGCTCCCACCGCAGAAGATCGCACGGATCAGCACACTTCCAGCAGGAACAACGCAGTCACCCCTGTTCGGCATGTTGCTGCACGCTTTTTGCATTAAACCCCATCCGTCCATACTTTGAATCATCTGTCTGTGATCTTGGCACATTTCTTGCTTTGAATACAGCCTCAGAGGTGGTGGCAACTCTGTCGTGCCATCCACAGAACACGGCAGAATGGTTTCAGAAAAGTCTGGGTGAGTTGCAGGGTGGTGGAGTAAAATACTGTAAACATGTTTTCCATTTTTCTCTGTTGTAAATCATCACATTGAATTATATTTCTATTTGGAGTGAGGCACTCTTTTTCTTCAAGATAATCAGCTATGCCTCATGCCAGTGAGAAAAAAAGCATGAGAGACAGTCAAATGCAATGCTGTTGGTGAGGAACGCCAGAAAGTGCTCACAAAACTGGGGGAGCAAAAAGATGGTGGATAAGCCTTGGTGTAGATAAATGTAAGGTAAGGAACACAAAGAGGAAACCTCTGGGCACCGTGACAGGATGGTGCTGAGCTCAGAGCTGGCAGTTACAATTAGGAACGAACCCTTACAGACGTCTCTCCAGTTCTCCGAAATCACTGCCTGGCAATATCAGACAAAAAAAGCCAAAAAGATGTTGAATGCCGTCAGAACGGCTGTGGCGAACGAGGCAAATGCATCCTTTGCTATTATTTGCCACCTTGGTGCACCCACTTCTCACGCACTATCTGTAGTGCCAGTCTCTGCATTCTAAGGGTGTAGCGGACCTCAGGAAGGCACAAAGAAGGGCAGCAGAAAACAGCAGCGGAGTGGAACAGCTGCCTTACAAGGGACTAAAAGGCTGGGGCTCTTTGCCTCAGGAGAAGGCAGAAGGAGGATGGAGCTGAGGGTTTACAAAACCTGGAAGGCAGTGAATAAACTGAACGTAGAGCTGTTGTTCAGTCACACACAACGAGGACTCAGAAGCAGCCAGTGGGGGCTAGGAGGAGTTTGGTTTAACATAGATAAAAGAACATTTTTCTTCACGTGGCAGGTCCCTCTGGAACCTGGTGCCACAGGAGGCTCTGGAGGCAAAAAGGATCAGTTGGCTCTGAGAAGGATTAGACAAATTCATGAACAGCAGGTCAATGGCTACTAAAGATACTAGGAAGAGATTTAACTTCTAACATCCCTAATGCAACTCTTCTAGATGCTGGGGGAGTACAAGGCAAATGGGCAGCAAAAATTGGTAAGACTCAGATCACAGAATCACAGAATCATTAAGGTTGGAAAAGACCTTTAAGATCATCAAGTCCAACCATCAACCCAACACCCCCATGGCCACTAAACCATGTCCTGAAGTGCCACGTCTACACTTTTTTTGAACATCTCCAGTGATGGTGACTCCACCACCTCCCTGGGCAGCCTGTGCCAATGCCTGACCACTCTCTCTGTAAAGAAATTTTTCCTGATATCCAGCCTAAACCTCCCCTCGCGCAACTTGAGGCCATTTCCCCTCATCCTACTGCTCAAGATGCTCTTCTTGAATAGCACTGCCTATTCCAACTGCAAAAGGCGATATACTTGGCTAGACAGATCATTACTCTGACCCAGTAAGGCATTTCTAACAGTGTTACATTCTTATCCGATTGCTGAAGAATTGGCTGATCTTAAATTTTAAATGTAGGTGCATCCTACCCAACTTCAGACATGGATCTTAGGTAAGGATGAATCACCTGCCACAAGCACCTGTTTCTCTTCATTGGCTGCAATGCCAGTGTAGACAAGACAACTAACTTTCAGGTGGCCAAAGTTAAACGAGATAAATCCTACTAATTACACTAGTTCCAATGTATCTGAACCCATGAACCAGTCCCAAAAGATCATTTAGATTAGTTCCCAAATTGTCCCATACTTTTCCCAGCCATGTACCTCCACCTCTTCCCATGACCCAACATGCTAAATCTCCTGTGCCAGGTTTTCTGTGCCTCTCACATCAGATGAGTTTACTTGCAGGAGTGAGGTCAGATAGCTCCATACTTTACTCTCTACAGCTTACTGCCCACCTACCAGGACGCCATCCTCGCAGCTCTGCCTCTCACATTTCACCCTAGCTAACTTGTAAATTGTCAGTAGCCTTAAACTTTTCACACCTTGACTAGAGAAATTCTAGATATCAAATAGTTTGAAAAGTTACTCTTGGTCATTGGTTGGGTATAAAGGGATGGGACAGTAGGAGCACAGCACTGCAGAATTTTAAATCAATTATTTGAGCTTTGGGTAAGGTAAATACTGACCTTTCCATGCTACAAAAGGGAATGTGCCATGTTCTACCCAACAAGATAAGAGGAGGTTTATGAGTTGTTCCCCATTTGGCGTAGAAGGTCACAACATGAGTAAAATTACAAGCTGCTGTTCGAAGGCATTCGCTGCAGTGGAACATGATAACCTTATTAGAGAAACCCAGTAGTCTCCTATTAAAAGGTGAAATAAAGGAGGGTATTCGCTGTTAAATGCCATGTATTTTTTAGCTCTTCTTTGATTTTTTGTAGGAGTTTCTAAAAGGTATAGGAACTATAGCTTTAAGGGAATGAGGCATTTACTGGCATAATCAAAACAATAATTTTCTCAGTGTCCATGCCTCCTATGTTCACTTTATATAATTCAGAGAGTTTGGCTGGAAAGAAGGGGAAGGCGGAAAGGAACAGCTGAAGCTGATATGGGACTGAATGCAGATTATTAATCACCATTTCTATATGCAAAATGCATGCTGTAAACTGCTTCTAATGACAGCTAATGAACCAGGTTGAGAGAGGTAATGCAAACAGTAAACAATTTTGTTACAGCAATTTGTAAATACCTTTTATTAAACATTAAAAAGCAGCTGTTTAATGATAACTTTACTATGAAGTGCGTTGGATGGTGAATTCACGGTTTGGTTTATAGCGAAGTCAGTATCTTCTGAGGATCTTCCTGGGCGTTTCAGAAGGCATAGGAGTGTGGACTTTCTTCAGAAAAACTCTTTCCTCATCCTATGTTAGCCTGAGAATCACAGAATCATAGAATGGTTTGGGTTGGAAGGGACCTTTAAAGATCATCTAGTCCAATCCTCCTGCCAAGGGCAGGGGCATCTTTCACTAGAGCACCTTTTACTGTTCATCCCGGACGACTATAAATATACACATTCAAATTCTATTGTAATTTATGCTCCGTGTGATTCTACCAAATAGCTCTGAAACAGCATGATACAAATCCAAAGCTCCTGAGCATTAACTTTGGTTTCTTTATAGCACGGTATTAGGAACCAACAGACCTGGAAGTCCCTGCCTCGAGAGCAGGACAGTGAACCGAGATGCCCAGGCTCACCTTCCTCTGCCTATTACTTTAAGGTCCTTAGAATATGCTCTAAAAGTGTCACGTATTATTCTCTCTGTGGTATATTCCTTGCTTTGGCCCCTACAAGCTGTGTTCATCCACTAGACCTGCTCATCTAGCACAGCAGGTTTTGTATTGTACTTTTACCTGTAGATGCCCAGGGAGGGGCTTTTCCTCATCGCGACGCGGTCGCTTAGAAGACCACCACACCGCTTCAGGCCTGAGGAGGAATTGCTCTCTAGCAGGCCTGCGGAAAGGCGCATCAGCGAGCCCCACGCTGCCAGCGCTCCCACGCGCACCCCGTTCG
>NW_010517699.1:0-369 GCF_000687285.1 Phaethon lepturus
AGGGATGGTTGAGTTTGTTCCTCTGCGTCCCAGAGGGCAAGCGATTATCTCCGTAACTTTCTACTTAGGGTGCACGTGGGAAACTCGTCTTCCGACCCGTAAACACCTCCCTCCCACAAACACGTTACGCTTTCAGGCTTTTTTTTTGCGCTCGGGAGCAAACCAGCACGGCGTGAAAGCCAGCGGAGGGCTTGCTGGCGCTGGGGGTGCCCACCGGCTCCTCCGTTTCTACCTGCCAGAGCGTTTCGGGATCTGCTGGTGGAGATCCGGCCGGGGACCGGGGTGAATCCGCCGCGGGTTGCATGCGTTTGGGGCAAAGCACTGGGGTTTTGGGCCCGAGGTGGCCAGCGCCGCACCCTCGCCCTATAA
>NW_010517699.1:460-1786 GCF_000687285.1 Phaethon lepturus
CCCTATAATCATTTATAAAAGTCCCTTTGGAGGTGGTCAGCCCGCGAGCGGCGGCAGCGCCCATCCCGGGAGGGGGTCCTGGGTTACGGACCCCGCGAGGAGCCTCTCATCCCTTCCACCTTCCTCCTTCCCTTTCCTCCTCCTCCTCGGCAATCACACCTCTCTCCTCCCCGCCCCGGACCAGGCGAACTGAAAATGAAAACGATGCTCTGGTGCCTTTAAACAGCCCCGTCCCCCGCGGCACCCAGCGGTTTGGAAACTTTAATGGCAGGAACAACCTTTTTTTGGTTGTTTTTGTTGTTGTTGTTTTTTTTTTCCCCTGAGATTGTGAGAGAAACTCGCTCGCTCGACTCCCGGGGTTTGTGTTCCGAGAGACGGTGTCGAGGCCGGTGGGCGAGTCCCCCAGGGCTCCTGCTCTCCTGCCCTTCCCCGTTGCGCACAACCTTCACACGCGCCCCAAAAAAAACCCCCACAAACCCCCTCCCTGCTTTTCAGGAGAGGGTTTGCTGTCACCGCCCCGAAACGAAGCTGGCCTTGGCGTGCCTCTTCGGCCACGTGCCTTCTGAGAGGGGCAGCGAGGGAAAGGGGGGGAAAAACGCCGTGGGGAGGAGCTCAAGCCCCCCAGCTGCGTGTCCGCTCGTGGAGAGCCTTTTGCAGCCCAGAGGCACCGCAGCCCAGTGCCTGCCTTTGCCAAAGGGGCTCTAATATTTTAGGATAAAGTGGGAGGAAAAGAAAAAGAAAAAAAGGAAGGAAAAAAAAACAAACGAGGGGGAAAAAAACCCCACAACTTTTATAGCCCAAATAACGCGGGGCGAGCGCGCCGGGGCGGCTGCTAATTAGCGAACGCCGTCAGCCGGTCTCGTACGGGAAGGGGGTCCACGTGACAGAGGGTCAGCCCGGGCTGATTTTGCAGGCTGGGCCCCGGGGGGCGATTTCACTCGGGGTGACATTTCACGAGCGCATTACTGCGGGGTTAAATAATTGGTAGGGCTCCCCTTCGCCTTTAGAAGAGGATGCGCGCCGGGATTGAATTCCCGGGGGATAATTAACACAGCTGCAATTCACAGCCGGCGGGGCGGGGGGGGAGAAGGGAAGCCTCGTATTTTTAGTTAAGCTAAGAGCTATAGGGTTTTTTATTCCTCTAACTGATGGAAAAAGGAAAGCGCCGCACGGTTACGAGAACTGGAAAGGGTATTTTTTTTTTTTCGTTGAACCGAATGATTTACCTTTGACAAAGAAGGGCCACTATAAACCAGCGTAGCGCAGAATACCTTTCCATATTATATAGAGCCGTTAAAGGGAAATGTTTTGGCGCTAAATATTATC
>NW_010517700.1:0-10576 GCF_000687285.1 Phaethon lepturus
CGTGGTCTGCGTAACGCACGGCGTTTCGCCCCTCGCATGGCTTCTCTCGTTCCATCGTGCACGTCTCTGTGTGGCATCAAGCTGCCTGGGACAGTCTGCCAGGCCTGGAGCAGCCCCGGTCACGGACAGGACTGCTCCTCCTGCAGCTGGAGATACCTTGGCAGTCTTGGCAAGTGGAAGCAGGAGCCCAATCTCTCTGCAGAGCCCTCGAAGAGCACAACTAAAACAGCTTTGGCCACTGAGCCTCCAGCAAGGAGGCAGGGCATGCCCAGGAAGGGCAGCACGGCGTGCCTGTCCCACGCTGGCCACCAACTGAAGGTAGCCAGCAGAAGACAACTCCTGCTAGCCCCAGCAAAGAAACACCTTGATGAGCAAGGGGAAGCCAGGCTGAAACAACAGTCCTCATTCTGGAGCAGCTGAAGATCCACCTTGCACATGGGTAAAGCTAACCCTGCGTCATCAGGACCAACTGTCCTGCTTTTACCAGCCTTAGACAAGGTTAGGTCAGCTTCTGCTGACCAGGACGAGCCCAAAGCAGCTGTCAGGCTGGGCAACACCAATGTTCGGCTTGCATGGTAGAACATCCAGATGAATTACCTTCCAAGGTTTCACCACGGGCTGTAGAACAGGCGGCCAGAGAGTTTTCTGAAACACTCCCTACCTAGCAAGGAAGAAGGGACCCAAACCCAGTGTACATCCCCCATACACCTCCCACACAGCCCCTATTACAACACAGCCTGGTACGAAGCCGATACCGATAATTTCTTAATTAAGCACTAAGAGGCCCAACACAACAACCACATGGTCAAAGACGACTACTCTTCAGCGCGAACCCTCGCTGGCTGGGTGCCAACCTTCGTCCGTGCCGACGGACAGCGCTAAGCATTTACACACTTCATCTTCTGTCATCCTCTACCCTGGAGGAAGCAAGCCTCTAAATTGAATTATCACAAAGAAATCAATTCCAGATCAAACCTCTGTGAAATTATAATTGCTTTAATGATCTGCAGGCTGGAACAGACAGGGCCCAGGGAAAGTGTCATATACTTTTCCTCTTCAATTTGTAAAGCTCCTATAGGAATCAGCCCTTGTTCGCAGGGAGCATTAGTGTTTTCTAATTATGTATTAATTTAATCTACTATTAATTTTCAATTATTGTTATTACACAGGCACTTCCTTTTTCCCCAATGTGACTGACGTGCAAGATGCTGAATTCCAAACAGCTCTGTGGCAAGGTGACAGGCAGCAGCTTAGCCTTTAAAAAGAAAAACAACCACTTTTGATGAAGACATTCCAACCAAACAAAAATATATTAAGGAAGAGACACACACAAACCTCTGACTCATCTGAAAATGCTATTCAGCAGCCTGTTTAGCCCAAAGGCTTAAAACATTTAGGTACAGCATGTCTGTAGAGACTTTCATTAGAATTGACATTTTGACAACTGCAGAAAACTGTACAACAACCCAACTGACAACATCACGGGCAGTTTAAAAATAATTACCAACCACAGGATGGAGACACCCAGGGAAATGAAGTTTCACTAACCTCTCTGCTCCCTAAAGATGTGGGTGAATATTGTATTTTTAAAAAACCAAGTATTCTTCCTTGATTAATTGTATTTACAAAAATAGCTCAGAATTTTCAGCATTACACATTAGGAAGAGCAGAAGCGACACAGCTGTGACCAGCGCTGGCCTGGATGGACAGGCAGGAGCTTCTGCGAACGTGGAGGGATTTAGTTCTTGAATTTCACATTCCAGAGATTCTGCTGACCAGAAAGCTGCTGGCGCTCAGGGTAGACCCTCTTTACTATGGAAAACATCCAAGACGTCAAAGGGAAGAGGAAGAACCCGGAAAACACATTTCAGACCCCACCGGTTTGGTTCAGCGCTGGGGGAAGAGGCTTTCGGGAGGGAGCCGAGGCCGCCCGCCTGCAGACCTCGGGCCAGTCCGCGCCAGCCTGGCGGGCTACCCGCCGGTTTTCCGAGTACAGCCAGAACCACGGCCGAGAACTCGTCAGCTAGCGAGAGGCTTTCCAAAGGCTTCGACAGCTTTGGACCAGAGCAACTCTCACGCTTCCAGGGCATTCAAAGCAAGGAGTTAACGCATACCGCGAAATAAAGGCTGGGGCAGCGTCGCCGCCGCTGCAACGGTACCACGTGGCGCGGGACGAGCCCATCCGAGCGGAGACCAAGCAGCGAGAAACAAGGTTCTCGCGAACCCCATGGGAGAGCCCACCCTCCGCCGGGGCCGATCGCCGGCGCCCAGCTGGGGCCAGCCTCCCGCGACTCAGCCGGGTGACAAGGCTGTTTCCCCGCAAGCCCGGGGCACGCGGATCGGGCCCCAGAAGCTTGTAGGTCTAACCTGCATACAACAGAGCAGGGGAACCTCTGCACAAGACTCCAGAGGGCAAAGAACAGGAGATACCTTTTTTTTTGGCAAGAATAATAAAGTACTAAGGCTACCTCATAAGGTCAGAGGTTTCTTTCGGGCGGTGGGGTCTGCCTCCGTCTGCTGCTACTCTTGCCCCACTAAGGCTCTGTTTGTCCTAGAGCTCCATCCTTCTACTGCATTATTGCGTATCAAAGCAGCTGTAGCAAAATCAGAAGAATTACTCCCAATCCACACCAGAACACCGGCGAGCTAAGTTTAGCTCATCAGCTGTAAAAGTCTTTTGGCATGAAAAAGCTACACAGGGAATAAAACCTTCCTGATAAAAGGAAATACCTCTCTGTGTGTCACGGACCTGGCTCCCCATGCCAACGCTGCCTTTGCAGGTAGCCTGAAAGCAGCTGGATTTTGCCCTGCCTGCACACCCTGCCTGCACACCCTGCCTGCAGCAGGAGGTCACAGACCCTCGTACCGAAGCACAGACACGCGCTGCTCCTACAGAGAGCGAGGCCAAGGATGCATCCTCCCCTGGCACCCCAGCAAAGCTTCCCAAACTATGGTTATCAAACTTTTTAATACCTACCACGATCATTCCTCCACGCCGCCCTTCCAAGATCATTGCTGTTACCTGTTTTAGAGCTGCTGCCACAGCAAATGAGTACACAGAAATTAAAATGCACTCAGAACAGAGGAGCCCTAAGGAACCTTAAGGATCTCATTGGCTTTTGGGACCTAAAACAGATTTTTTTTTTTTTTTTTAAAAAGAAATCTAAGGCCCCTTGCCTTGATCATATGCAAAAGTGCAGCATGGCATTTCAGAGACCGGCAGGCACCTCTGCAGCAGAAAGATGGAAGTGTATTACAAGTCTCTCCAAATACACAGCACAGCGTCACCAGCTCCCACCACCTTCTGAGATTTGGCAGCGTTTATTATTGGGTTTTTGACATTTGGGGCTCCGGAGGCCAAGCGGTGTGAAATTCCGAGGATTTTTTTCCCCGCCCAAGTCTGCTGCTAGCTATCTTGCTAAAATGGCTGCAAGAATAAACCTTGAAAAAAAGATCCCTGAAGAAGTTCAGGCAGCAAAAGGTAGAGGGGAAAGAAAAGTGCAACACTCAAAACAGTACGGAATTTTAAATCATGAAACCGCTTGTTATTTGGAGGGAATTCATCTTGGAACAGAAAACGATAGCAAAAATATCAATAGCGTAAAATGTGTATGGAGAGCAAAAGGTTAATGAAAGATATTTTGCTCAGGGAATACCACAAGTAGGAAAAATATTTTTTCGATTCAACTTCTTAGCTGGTTGTGCCAGATTATTACCTCGAAATACATGAAACTCCAGCCAAGGGAAATGTGCCATTGTGATGGGACAGTACAGATGCGCAGGGCTCCTGCTGAGGTTTCACACACGACTTCTCTGAGCCCCCCCCAGTTTACCGCATTCAGTCGGCACGAAGCCATTGCATTTCTCCCCCTTTTACAAGGTATGGAAAGCTCCTTCTCCCACCTCCTCAGTCCCTTTCCAAGGAGGACAGGGAGACGTACACACAGCCTCCAGCGCTTGAAAGCTTCAGCCCAGGCTGGGGGAGCTCCTTCCTGTCACTGCGATACAGATAAAAATAAAGTTTTGTCAAATTGCTTGGTCTGGCATTTTTTTTTTTCCTTCCTTCAAACCAAGTAACTCATGCTAATCTGCAGCTAAATCCCACGGCACAGGAGGCACTGCTGACATCCATATTTAAATAATTCCTGTTCCAAGGGACAAATAAGATCCGCATCGACAACATCCAGTGTCATGTTCTTCTCTGAAGGAGTCTCAGGCTCCACTAAACGAACAGGAGACACCTTGCTTTGAACATTATTTCAAGGATGGCCAGGACTGCAAGTTGCCCACAGAGGAACCGGCTGGTTTTCGCAGGGTCATGTTTTATACATGATGCAGCACGGGAGCACACTGCTTTGAAGCGTTACTGTTTACGAATGCGTTATTTTAATAAACCGGAGCAAACAGGGGACACGGCATTCCCAGCTCTTGTGGCATTCCCGGGTGATTTAAGATCAAAATAACCCGCCTGTGCACGGAGGCAAACCAAAGCACAGCCGGGGTCACGCCGTGGCGTAGGCTGGCGGCAGGACGGCGCCGGCCGACAGGACTCCCCAGCCCAGCACCGCATTTGAACTTTTACTTTCTTTTAATACCACAAGCCAACGGGGACAACCTCGGTGAATGGCTGGAGCCGCAAGAGAGCCTCCTGAACGAGCAATGGGGCTGCGTTCGGCTCCGGCAGAGGGGCCGAGGCTCTAAAGCTGGGCAGGGTGTAGAGCCCCAGGGGCAGTGCCACCCCCGTTCCCACGCTGCCCGGGCTGCTTTGGACAAGGGGCCCTCGACAAGAAATAACCACAGAAGGTTAGTAAGTTCCTCCCGGAGAAGGGCTGGAGGCACGAAGCACGGCTGGTGGGACCAGAGCTGCCCCTGGGAGCAGGGGCAGAGTTTGGCAGGCTTTTGACGGCCCTTAGACCTCTGTGGCCCTTGCTGCTCTACCCGAGATGCCACGCTTGGCTGTCGGTGGAGGCCACTCAGGACTTACAAGCACGCTTGATGTGGAGCTACCTGCCTCGCAAACACCGTGCTCCTGGGGCCGCAGGGCTGGCCGCCTCGACCTGCTGTGCCCAGTCTCGGGGCTGGGACAGGCTCTGGTTACGGTGTTCCTCTGAGATGGTGCCCACCACCCCAACGGCAGCTACAGGTTGTGTGCACCCACCACCACAGGGCCGGTAAAAGCGTGGAGCCCGGCTTCACCCACTCGCCTGGATCCAGAGCGGTGCCAAAGACACGGCCACGAGCACAACGACAGTAAGAGTCAAGGTCTTGACCTTACCCCTCAATGCCTTGAAAGTGCCCATACACCAAAGGCCATGTTTTCCAACACCTGAGCTTTAGTACCAGTGGCAACTGAGACCTTCAAGCCAAAGGTCTTTGCTAGAGGAAAATCAGCCCCAACATCTGAAAAGTCCTTTTCTCACAAACCAAGCAAAGCAATGGTTTACTTATCCCTGACTAGAGGTCAGGGATATGAATGCAGAAGCGTACCGAAATCCCTTTCTCCTCTGAACTTTGATGCTAGTGGCAGCACCTGAACTCAGCCTTATCCCATCTTCTCCCATCTAACTCTGAATTTAGATAAAAGTAATAAAGGCTTTGCCAAGCTGCTGGAAGGCTCAGCCAGGCTCACTCCCCTTGAAGCACAAACTTCATCCAGACCTTCCTCAGAAGGACTTATTGCCATGAAAACATTCAAGATTACTTGTTTTGGCCAAAAGAGTCATTTCACTTCTTACGTAAATGCGGGGCAGGGAACCGCATTCTTCCTCCCTCCCTATTCTTCAAAAATAAGCAGTTTACACCCTGGTTTTAAAATCAAGTCAGGAGAGAACTACAAAACACTTCAGCTTCTCCATTTGCTTCCTAACCAGAATAGCCTAGAGACACCCGACAGCTCTGGGGACTCCACTTCTGTGCTCATGCATAAACCAGAGGCAACAGCACGGCAGATCTGTACACCCCTCTGATCTCTGCCTTTCTTTCAAGCCACCACTGTCACCACTGCATCTCAGCTCACCTCCTGCCCAAAACAAGCTGAAGAGATTTCCCAGTGGATCGCCTGGCTCACCAGAACATTTTCCTTTTAAATGTCAAAAAAAAAATGTTGTGACAATAGGGATTTCATTAGTTTCCTCTTAGTTTCAGTCAGTCAGCAGGGATTTAAGTGACTGGTTGCACTCAGGAGGTTCCCTAACAATGCACTGTTCATCTTATTTAAGGAGGATTTATTGGGCCCCTCACTACAAGGGTGTTGAGGGGCTGCAGTGTGTCCAGAGAAGGGCAACGGAGCTGGGGAAGGGTCTTGGAGCATAAGTCTTCTGAGGAGCGGCTGAGGGAACCGCTGGGGGTGTTCAGTCTGGAGAAGAGGAGGCTGAGGGGAGCCCTCATTGCTCTCTACAGCTACCTGAAAGGGGGTTGTGGTGAGGTGGGGGTTGGTCTCTTCACCCCAGTAACCAGCAATAGGACGAGAAGAAATGGCCTCAAGTTGTACCAGGGGAAGTTTAGATTGGATATTAGGAAAAATTTCTTTACGGAGAGAGTGGTCAAGCATTGGAACAGGCTGCCCAGGGAGGTGGTGGAGTCACCATCTCTGGAAGTGTTCAAAAAACGTGTGGACATGGCACTTTAGGACACGGTTTAGTGGGCATGATGGTGTTGGGTTGATGGTTGGACTTGATGATCTTAAAGGTCTTTTCCAGCCTTAATGATTCTGTGAAGAAGGGAACGAGCAGTCATAGGAACACCTCCTCCCTTGATTTCCTGCTAAGTACAGCAAGAGAGCTATTAGTAAGATGTCTTTCCGGCACAGACAACTGTACTGGTATGTCCTCACACACTCACTTCACATATCTACACACTGACAATCAGGATTCCAGCTAGAATTCTTGCACAACAGGACAGACAGAAGTTTTACTCCAATTTCCCTTCAAGTGCTCCAAGTGTTGCTCTTCTCCAAGCAACTCTGAGCAACTCCATCAAGTCCAGAGTCCACTTCCCTGCACTGGAACCCTGCTACAACCCATACCCCATTTCCAAGACCAATGCTCCTAAATCCATAGATCAATCACAGCCAACGCAGCTTCAGGTGGACCACCTACTACAATTTACTGTTACCAGGATCTGCCCATGGCTGAGAGGTTCTGAAGTGCTGGCTACTCATCCAGTGGCTTCAGAGTACACAACTCACATCCCATTTCAAGTCTCTCAGGAGGCTGGTAGTGGTTGTAGACATTCATTTGCTGAAGGAAGAGCCATAGATGATGTTCATTTGCTTGCACATGCTAGTCATCTGCTGAAGGAGGAGGTGACAGGTGCAGCCCTTCTTTGATTTCAAATGTTTCTTGATAGTCTTGCAGAGCAGGCAGATCAGTTTTAATACTAGAAATATCTTCCACACTGCATTGGATTACATAAGGACATTCATATATCCATCTTCATCTACTCTGATCCTCTGCCACTGGTTCAATCGTGGGCGCTCGCAAGGTCATCTCAGCTGAGGAAAAATAATTTGGGTAGCAGAGCCAGTTCCCTCTTCAGCTTTGAAAGAAACCCTAGATCCTCTATTTATTTGTTTTTAATACGTGCTTAGGGTCCCATGAGGCCACGTTTTGAAGTTTTTCCTCCACAAAGCTAGGAGCTTCCTTCTGCGAGAAACAAAGTTCATGCATCACCACATAACTTCAGGACTGAAGACAAAGAAACTCCAACATGTAAAAACCAGAGTGGTTTAGGTCCCCTACTCCATGGAGTGGAGTCAAGCAAAGGAGATCAGAGGACCATGCTGAAGTAGGTACATTAGCATGAACTGCATCTTTCATCCCCACTACTTTCACCCTAGTAGAACACCTTCCACAAGACCAAGCACATCTGGATCTGAGGCCATGTCCATCAAGCAAAGGGTTTTGCTCATCATAAAATGCTCAGTCATTTTAAAGGGTGTTAAATCAGGTTCCTAACATGCTACTGGACAAGACAAGTTGGTTGTTTCCAACTCATTTTATCCTCCACCACAGCCAGCATCAAAACAGGTCAAGAAACACCAGAACAGGATTGACTGGCGGTGAGGAAGGAGAGCTATTTGCATTTTAAGAAATACGGCAATTTAAGAAATACTGGCTTTGGAGATTAGGAAACAGGATTTTTAGTCAGAGCAACGCAAGAGGCGTCTCCCGGAAGCATGGCATAGAAGCGTTTAGTATTTTGAACTGTAAGGCTAATCTGATATGACACTCCATCAACCCTGGATACACAGCTTAGATAAATCTTTCATCAACAAAGCTCATTTTCACAAATCCGAAGCATGTGGTAAAGCCAACATGCTTCACCTGCACACACATCCCCTTTGGGGTCTTCCCTTAAGGACGCTCCTCATGGAGCCGGCGTGCGAATTTTGTGATTCTCCCTCCCTGGTTGCAGAAAGGAAACGCTGTCAAGTTTAGTCTGCATAAAGGAGCGAACACACATCTGACCTACATAGAGTGCACAGATGTGAGTAGCCTCACATAGCACTACTTAGATTTCTTTTTTTTAATGCAAAAACATTAAACACCACCTGCTTCGCCTGGAAACGTGCAGGACCAAAAGCCAGCTGTACACCACGCGCTGCACACAGGCTTCAGACTGGAACTCGGCGTCACCACAGCCATCTTTTCTTTTTTCAAATACACTTTCCAACGGATGATTTTTCAAGATTAAGACACAGCTTTTGTTACCAAGACTGAAAGCACCGGGAACTTCGGGCAGGAATCTAAAGGATTGATGTCTGTCCCACCGGGACGTGTTTTGCATGTCGGTTAACGGCACAAGTGCAGGAACGGAGCACTGGATCTGCTGAATCGGGCCAGAACCGCGTCACCCCAGCACCGTGCAAACCGCCGCCTTGTCTTCCACAAAGCCGCACGCCACTGCGGCATCCAGATGACCTCTCAAAAGCCCAACTGCATTAGATGTCTGTTGCCATAGGAGAATCCCAGAGTTTAATCTTGAGACAAAAAAAAAAGTAGGGAAGTAAGTGGATGCAGCAATATGAAACGACATCAGGGCACCCCAGCCAGACCCACCACGCTCCCAGCGAGGAAGGTCCTCGCAGAGGGTCACCCCCTTGCAAGCCAGCACTAAGCCTTGCAAAAATCACTGCTACGTCTCTGCGCCGAGCTAAATATCAGATGCCAGGCGTTTGCCCCAGTCCAGTCCTCCCCGTGAGAAAGTCAGCCGTGACAGGGTGAAGGCCCTTGGAACGGGAGCCCAAGGGAGAGGCAGCACCCTGGGGAGCCCGGGCTCAGGCACCCAAGACACTGCCGGCTACTTCAGCCACAAGTCAGGTTTTTGCAGGAGGGATTTGAAGGAGGAGAGACAACAGAGCAGGATAACTAGCATTGAAAAGGGTGAACCAGAGCGAGGAGTTCTGGCTTTATTCCCAGCTCTGCTACCAGCCAAAGCCAGGTCAAGTTACGTGCCCTCCTACACTTTATATATTTAGAGCACAAACTCCAGAGCCGCAGCTACTTCTCACTAGCTATACACACAGAGCTTCAGATACTATCGTACTACAAGGAGAGATGTCAAATATTGGCCAGCAAGTCCTCTAGATTTGTCAAGTTTGTTAAAAAGAACCCAAACAGATCTTTTCCTCCAGGGAAGGAACAAGAACCAGGATGGTGGTGACTCTGGAGGGTGAGAAGCCTCATCAATACTTGCCTGCTCTCCTTTATTCTTACCAGAAAACTTCAAACAAGCAAAATTCAAAGAATAAACAAGAATAAAGCAAATTATCAGTTTGCATATATTTTACCAGCTAGTCTTCAGTCTACCTACTAGAGATTCCACTTGCTCACAACTGGGAGGCTCTGGAGGTGAAATAAGATGGTGACAAATTTCAGGGTAAGAAAAAAAAAATCCAAATGTTCTGCCTGCTCTTAGCTGGAAATTTAAAAACCAGCCACTAGAAGCAGAAGTCCTCACTCTTTGCAGTCGGGCACAAGCAACTCCTTACAGACACGGGCAGAAGTCCAGCACGGGCAGAGGGCATGAACTTCCAAAAGCATTCTTCTTTTCTCAAACAGTAACTCAGTGGCTCTAAAGGCCGTTTTCCACCATTGCACAAAGCTTTCTCTCACATCACTGGCGCATCGCTGCAGGTTGCGGAGGCGCTTGGTAATGCTGCCCTTCAATCACCCCCGAGGGAAGAAATAAAAAAAAAGCCTATATTTAGAAGATATCGCTGGGCCGCTTTGTCCAACTGCGTTTCGCCCCAAGACACGGCAACTTTTCAGCCCGAGTGTTGAAGAACAGAGTTCATCCCCTTCTGTGGGACTTGTAGAGAAAAGGCTTTGTGTACACATACACTGTTTACTCCCTACACAGGCTATAGATTGGCAACCCCGCTGCGAAGACGGGCAAGCTGTGCATCGCTGGCTTAATGGGTGAGAGCCCACGACCTGCTGAGCCAGAGTCCCACGCACCGACGCCTCACAACAAACGATGAAATATAGATGTTTACGCTACGGGCGTGGCTAAAATCGCGTAATTCGGCGGTGACGAGCACAGTTGTCTCCCCCCCACCACAAATCAGTATTTA
>NW_010517701.1:0-9220 GCF_000687285.1 Phaethon lepturus
GAAAAGAATCAAATGGTAAAGAGTGAAAGGGATAATTAAAAACATCTTGGAAGGGGGTCAAGAAATTAACAGCCTAACATGAATAAACTTTGATTACAAGTAACAATTATTACACTTCATTTGTAAATGCTCGTGTTTATCTGCAAACAAAATCAGTTTCAAGTCTTTTTTTTTTAACTAGATTCATATTACATTTTTCAGCGGGTGGCTACAGGGCTCGTTAGCGCTCAGGGTAATTTTTAAGTGCACTGCTGGTGGAGCCCCGGTCCTCCCACACCCCGTGCTAGGCACAGCAGGCCCAGCCCTGCCCGCGGTGGGAGCCCGTGTCGCCTGCGGGTCGCAGCCACACCAGCAGCTCCTGCTAATTAAAGTTAGTCATTGCCACTTGCGGCCACCACCTACTGATTTCACCTCTGATAGAAAGATTCACCTTTCAGGACAAGGTCAGCAGGGGCAGAGACTCTGGTTCACTACAGGGTTGACCTGCCAACAGCAGTTATCTCAGCTCTACAGTTCAACCTCCTCCAGATTTGACCTGTCACATTTGGGAGCCACGTTTCTGCCCCAGGTAGCGTTGTGCTCGCTGCAGAGCCCTCCAACAGCTAACGGCAGTGCACGCCCCACTGCAGTGCCCCAGCACGGATGTGCGAGTGGGACTGGCCAGGGCGAGGTCGTTTGTAGCCTGGCATTGAAGCAGGACCATGACAGAGATCCAGGGGACAGGAAAGCCCCCCAGAGCCTTTCCAAAGGGACTCTGTCCTCGTGCCACATTTCTGCCCTCGCAGGTCAAGCAGCTGCTGGTTCTTCACACTGAGGACGCCGCGCCAGCAGGCCCAGCATGCACCAGAGGGACAAGGTGGATGGTTTCCCCCGCTGCTTCCATGCAGGACGCATGACAGTGGGGAGCAGAGGTGAAGCTGAAAGAGCTTATAAACACGCTGTAGTGGAGCAAGGGCCTGGGCCCAGCTCTCTGCTCTCTGTGCAACAGGACTCACGTCATTTTGCACAGGAGAGAAATACCCTGTGTCTCAGCGAGGCAGGTGGTACTCAAAAGCCGCCTAAAAACATGCCCTCAGCACCCAGGCTTTAGCCCCAGGCATCACCCTCTGGCTGGACCCACAGAGCTGCTGTCCTGGCACCTTTCCCTGGCAGAGTTAGGCTGTGGGAAGCTGCCTCTGTCACCTTGCAAATGCCCCCTCTGCAATGTGAACAGCATCATTGGGAACAGGGGACTTTCTACCACAATTCAGACATATTCAGAAATGTCCATTTTCCAAATGTTTATTCCCCAAAGCCCCCTCCTCTGCTTCAGTCCGATCCCTCGGTCAGGCTGCAGCTGGGGAGCACGTCCTGCAGCGACCCCAGAGCAGGGCTTCATGGCAGACCCCAAGCAGCAGCGCAGTGCTCAGGCACAACGTACACAGCTACTACTACTGGGTGAATAAGACATGTCCTCTTTGTGCCAGCTCTAACGGGAAGTGCAGGAATGAGATTAAATATGTACAATAAAAACCACTTTACACCCTATTATTCTAGCTACAGCTGATGCCGTGGATTGGGCAGCCCTGGCTTGAGTTTTCCTGCAGAGCCCACCTGTCTTCCCTCTTTTCACTAAAAAGCTACAGTGTGCAGGATGTTCAGCCTGCCTCTCCTATAACACACCCACAGGAGAAAACCCCGTGACAGAAAAGCTCTGGGAGCCTTAGCTGTGGGGCTGGGTGTTTTGCTCCCCATCCACAGTGGCTGGAGACCTGTGTGGGGCAGGGGCTTGCTGAGGCCCCATGGGGGATGCTCCCCGACGACAGCTTCAGGGGGTTTTGTCCCCGGGCTGGGGCTGAGGCTCACCCTGATGCTCAGGGGTACGACTCTGCAGGACCCTCCCTACCGGCTTGCACACCAGAGGGGAAAAATAAAAAGACCTTTGGAGCTTTGCCCTGCAGTGACCCAGTGCCATACCCAGCCTGGGGCAGCAGAGACCTGGCCCCGGCAGCCATGGAGGGGCATCGACACCGGGGCTGAGGAGGGCAGCGTACCCCTGGCTCAGGCCTCGCTGCCGCGGCCGGGCTGCAAGGGGCGGAAGTAGAGCTGCAGCCCATCGTCGACGGGGTGCACAATGGGCACGGTCTGCATGGCAGGGTAGCCGGGGGTGGCCAGCTCCCAGCGGGCCGTGCTGACCAGCTCGATGGCCAACAGCTTGAGGATGGCCTGTGCCAGCTCCTTGCCGATGCAGCTCCGCACCCCGCCGCCGAAGGGGATGTAGTGGAAGCGACCCGCGGCCTCTGTCTGGGCGGCACCGAAGCGGTCTGGGTCGAAGCCGCCGGGAGGGCGCTGGGAGGTCTCATGTGTGTCACGGATGCTGTACATGACGCTCCAGCCTTTGGGGATCTGGTAGCCCTGGGGGGAGGAGAGAAGAGGGGAGGCGAGCAATGTTACATACCTGTGCAGCCGGCCCTGCTAGTGGAGGGTGAGCAGAGGGTGCCTGGGGACAGCCCCACCACATTGCCCACCTGCTCCCCAGCTCCTTTTCTCCCCAGCCTAGCTGGGACCCACGGAGATGCCGGGGTGCCGCCTCCCCCTGAGCGACACTGCCAAGCGCCATGACTGTGCCAGATACAGGGTGCCTGCAGGCAGTGGCAGGCAGCAGCTCCCTAGCAGCCCGTCGGCGTGTGAGGCACTTACATCCAGCTCGAAAGTCTGCAGCGCTGTCCTGTAGCCTCCGGAGACGGGGGGCAGCACCCGCAGCACCTCCTTAATCACACAGTCCAGGTAGCGCAGGCGGCTCAGCTTGTCCAGGCTGATGTCCGAGGAGCAGCCACAGCTCTGCCCTGATGGCGCCCGGAGCGGGGGGTCAGCGCAGGGACTGCTCTGGGGGACGGTGGGCTCCGGCAGGGTGTGGGGCTGGGTGGAACCTTCCTCCGTTGGGCCCGGGAGCTGGCTCTGGTCCTCGCGAGCATCTCTGGCCGTGGGGCGAAGTGGCTTCTTGCTGTCCCTGCTCTGGGTGGTTAGGGTGCCGGGGCAGGGTCCCGCAGGGCAGCGCTCACACTGCTGGCACAGCTCGTGAGACACCAGCTCCTGCCTTATTTTTTCAATCACTGAGGGGTGTTTCAGTAGCAGGAGGATCAGAGAGGTGCTGGCACTAGCCGTGGTGAAAAAAGCAGCAAATATGAGCTCAATCGCTGACTCCTGGGAGAAAAAGGAAGGTGACATGTTTGAATGCCATTTTAAACCAGTTGTGATTTAGACTGTTCTGACCTTTTGCAGGTTTTGTCCCTGTGCAGAGGGCCCTGGTCCCCCCTCTACTCTCCACAAACCTGCACCTGCCCTGGGTTGGCAGGGACCAAAACAAGGCGCCCAGGTTCTTCCATTTCTGTACGAACTGGATATCCACTTGGCAAGTGACTGATGCAGAAACACAACTGGGATGAGTACACATCACCTCCAATCCAGCTTTTCTGAGCTTTCCTCCCAAGATTTAAAAATTTTAAAGCAGCATTTTAACATGCATTTTAGCATAGTGAGTGAAGTTCATTTCAAGCATTATGCTTTTTACCTTCATCTGCCAATTCCCCTTTGTGCCCAGCTTTTACCTTGCCGGGAGTTAGGAGGTTGTGTTTATGCATAAATCCTAGATGCGCTGGCAGCTAAAATGGGTTGCATTTCATCCATCTCCAGTTACAATCGACCATTTGCTTGTTGGGGAGAGAACTCAAACCAAGGGAGTTGAAAGCAGAAAGACCTCTCTGCTACAGCAGGTCAGCTCGGGAGGGCTGTAGCCAGCAGGGAGCTCTCCCGCAGGGATGCACACCCCAGGCAAAGGACTTGCTCGCTTTTCAAACTTCACAGCCTGAAGCGCAGCAGTATTCCTGGTAGCTCTGTGGCAGATGTTTCCATAACAAGTTAGGAGGTTAACCGGCTCAGATAGACCACAGCACTGTCAAATCCGTAATATGCACCTTGTCCCGGCTCTCGGACGCCCACACAGCCTCCCAGTTTTCCGGGTCTGCCTGCAGGGTCTATATGGCACAGCACATACCATGTTGCTGTGGGCTGTTTGCAGCACCCTGCGATCAACTTTTGGAAATGGTTTTCCAAAAGTTAAGAGTTGCCCGGAGCTGGGTTATGGCATATCACGGCTCTGACAGCAAACGTAATGCTCAAACTTACAGCACCATCCGAAGGCGCCAGCGGCTCCGCAGCGCTGGGCTGGGAGCGCTGAGGCCAGAGGCCAGACCCAAAAGCCACAGGAGAAGCCCAAGGGAGGAGTGCAGGGAGCTGCCACCCTGGGAGGGGCTGGGGCCTGGCCGGCACTACCCAGCACTAATGGCTCCAGCCCAGGGGCAAAGCGGAGCAAAACCCCCCGGGGAAACGGAGCAGTTTCCTTTCACACAGCTATTGCATCTGGGTTTTCAATTGTTGGGACACAACTGGTTTCTGGAGAGGTGAAGCCAAAAACACAAGGAAGGACACCTGAAGCCTGAAGGTACCTGGAGCCAAGTCTGATAAGGTCAAGGGTAATGTAACAAGGATTACTCTTTGCTGCCGTCCCCAGTGCCATACACTGGCTGGACTAGAGGCTTTTGCCGAAGTGCAGCTCTCAAGGGCATCTTTCGGATGAAATAAAACCTCCAAAACAACGGATCCTTGCCAACCCCTATCACACCTCCTGCCGGCGTTAGCAGGAATTTTTACCCTCACAAGGCAGCAGGCCCAGATGAAAAGAAATCTCCGAGTTCCACCACTTGCAATTACAACCCAAGACATTTCAATGACATGCAAGGAATTTAGGGCAGGCTCTGCGATTTGAAATAACAGCCCTTATGACTCCCTGCATCAACCTCTGACAGTGCTGCTGCATAAGTCGTGACACTGAGCTGCTGACTTTCCCTCCCTGCTTTTAGAAGGCCAACAAAACCAGTGACTGGGAGGCAGCATCTTCCCACAGCTTCACCAGTATTGTCCCTGTGCTACAGCCCGACTCCCTGTCCTGGGAGGCAGGACCGGCAGCGTTACGGTTCCACCCAGCCAGCCAGTGACAGCACTATTATGTAGGATGGTTGGGGTTTTTTCATCCTTCCAAGGTTTTAAGTGTTTTAAAACAATACTTTTGTCAAAGTGATATCTTTTTAATGACCTTTACATTTCAAAGGTCCTGTTGAGTTCATGCCAGCAGTGTATTTAGGAAAATTTCTGGGAAAACGGTCCTTCAAAATCATTTGAACAAAAAGCAAATTAGTAACTAGTGTGTGCCAGTGTTTGGAGTGTCTCTCAAAGTCAGATACATCCATGACCCTGAGACAGCTTTGGACTTTTTATCCAATTACACCATTTCATTGGATGAGAACTCTATGATCGTTTTATTAGAGTGGAGAATAGTGCCATAATTGCAAGCACAGGCAGTTCAGTTTGCAAGTCATTCTGTTAAACACAGACAAGGTAGAAATTTTCTAACTGTAAAGGTACAAGACAGCATATGAATATACTATCATTTGAATCAGCTGGCCTGAGGTCACTGTCACGTCACTCCACGTTAAATGTAATATCCCTTTATGCCATTTGTGGTCAGAGCCAGGGACGTGATGAGAGATCATGTAATTATTCGTATGTAATATCCATGTGAATGCTAACAGAGCTTAATCAGTCTTAATCACATTTTGAATCTGGCAAGTATTTTGAAAAAATAATTATATTATCATAAAACTCATTCTATTAGGATAAATAATATAATAAATAATTATAATCAAATTACTTTAAGACTATATGCTGGTTCTAAGTGTATCTAATAGTCACTGTAAAGTTTTTCAAATATTTTAGATTTAGAGATTACACTTTTACAAAACATTTATAAAACATTAGTCTTTAGATAGTTTTCCTTGTGTCTAAATGAACGGTAAAACTATGTATGTTCAATACTTTTAAACTAGATTCAGATACTTTTAAACTATGTTCAGCTGCTGTACCCATGCAAAACTGCTTCAAAATTTGTTATATAAATGCAGTGTCATCTGTCACTCACTGACACCAAGTGACCTGGAGCTATGAATGATGCAGGACTAATGACAATTTTTTCCCCAATATCTTTGGCAAAATAGTCTTCGCATTCAGTTGGTAGTTTTGGGTCAATAAAGACTACTGGGTTCATCCTTAAATCACAGTGATGCATCATGTTGCATCAGAGCAATCCACCAGCTAGATGATCTAATTAATGACAAAGTGATAGGGAATGACCTGGAATCCATCATTCCATCCCTGGACCCATTTCGATATATTGTCTCAGAGATTTCTGGGCTCGCAGCCCTGAGGAATACAGTGACATGATCTACACGCCATGCTATGTCAGATGCTGGGGGATGTTTGAGGAGCACACGACTAGCTTGAAATATTTCCAAGAGAGTATCTTGGAGGTTACAGAGTGCACGCTGACGAACAGAGCCTTAGCACAGCCACATAACCCCACCAGCATCCTGAGTCAGGCTGAAGCCTGGTGGCCATGAAGAGGAAAAGGTAGGAGAGACTTATTCCCTTTTTAAATACCAGCTCTCTTCCAACGCAGAGACACAATCCTACAAGAGCATATGAGCATGCCAAGGCCAGGCTTTCTCACTTGAGCTGGAGATGGCATCCTCAGAGTTGGTAAGAGGAGGGCAGGAGCCAGCAACTGGTGGTGGGTCCCCACACAACCCTCCTCCTGCCCCTCAGCCCAGGTCTCTCAAACAGCCACCGAGTCAGAAGGGACACTGCAAGGGCGAGTTCTCCTTACCTTTAGCTCCTGCATGGTGAATTCTTTGCCATGCTCCTTGGCACTGTTTATTATGAAATCCAGAGCATCGCTGTGATCTTCTGGGTTGTTTCTCTGCAGTTTTTCCTGTATAGCTTTCTCCATAAACTCATGTAGCATGTCCCGTGCTTTGATTCCCTGCAGGAGGCAGACACAGTTCAGGAGAGCTGTAGGAACCGCCCCACCTTCCAGAGAGACCGGGGGACCCCAAGTGTGGCAATCCTTAATCCCAGGATCTGTAACAGCAAGAATTGTTTACATCTGTTGCCCAGCCCCAGAGCCTTGCAAGAGGCAGCAGTTTAGGGGGAAATGCTGTAAATTCTGTTGCCTTGCTGTTGTGAATCAAATATGACAAGTCCTAAGAAACACTCTGAGAGAAAAAGACAGCAGTAAACCCACGGTATGGAATCCAGAGGCATCTGCGCTGAACAAACCCACGGTCCTGTCAGGTCCAAAAGCAGCTTGCCCAAAGGGACAAGATGAGGTAACTTAATAAAACTGAGTCCAAGCGGCAAGGCACACCTGAGTCAGGAACAAATGAGTGGCTTTACCAGAGTACAGTAAATAAAGACACATTAATCACACCCAGCTCCTCTCCAGTTGCGTTGCACTCCTGTGCAGCAAAACATTTAGGTAAGATCTCAGCAAAGTCAAGTGATCAGCAATCTCTTTGCAAAGCGGGACGGATGGAGTCACAGAGTATGTGGCTCTGTATCAAGATGCCTCCTGCAAAAGCCAGAAGGACTAGAGATTTGTGACAAAAACTGGCCATGACCAGCTATTGGGAAGCAGATACAAAAGCTGAGATTTGAGGTGGGAAGGATTAGCCAAAGGAAACGAGGCAGGGACCAAGGGGAAAAACAAGGGGACCTAAACGCCAAGTTGAAGAGGTTGGTCTGGGGCCAGACAGGCTGTGGCTGACCTCAGAGGGGGCAGGGAGGGATAGGATGGGGAGTGAAAGCTCACAGTGGTGACAACCTGCAAAAGCAAACTGGACAGGGAAAACAAGAGCTTTGAACTGGTGGAGAAGAGCAGCAGGGAGGCTGGGGCAGAACTGGGACTGGCTTGGTAAAGTGATCCCGTGGAGCAGAGCACACAGTGGAAATAAAGAGATCGGGCAAGACCTGGCTAAAAGGAGCCGGAGACTTGAGCTGTGGTAAGGATGGAGAACCCAAAGCCAGAGGAGGGAATGCAGACTGAAATGGGAGAGGAGGGGTGGGGCACAGGACCAATACCTAGAGCAGGAGTGTGGGGAGGCAGGCAAAGTGGGGCAGGGCAGCAGGGAAGAAACTGCAGGTTGAAAGAGGCAGAGACTGTCCCTCTGCCATGCTCCTCTCCAGGACTCCTCGCTGTCTCTGTGCTGCTGGGGGACAAGGGACCAAGGACCATAAGAAGGTCTGAAGTCCTGGGCCTGCCCTGAGGTGCACTGGGAGTGCTAACCTGAGGTGCATGAGCTGCCTTTGTGCTCATGCCCACAGACCCCTCTGCCATGGGCTGACATGAGTCCAGGCAGGATGAGATGGGACAGGAACAGGGATGATGGACTAACCATGTGGGGTGAGGGAGGAGAGGAGCCCTGCACTGTACAATGAGCTGGAGCCAGTGCTCGGAGGTGCTGGAAGCCAACCAGGAGCAGGTGAGAAGTGCAGAGAGAAGGGGAGACAGCTGGGGTGGGCAAAACACCAGGCCCTCAGACCTGGAACAGGGTGCTGCAGATGTCCTGGCCCATTGGAAGTGCCCCTTGGCGGGCCTGGGGACAGGGGGTCTGTGCAGCTGGGGCCCAGGCCCCTGCCCCCAGGCAGAGGGAGCGGGGCAGGCGGCAGTACCTTGCGCAGCCCGCTGAAGGGTATGTTGAGGGGCAGGGAGAAGAGGTTCTCCACCAGCTGTTCAAAAGTTTTGGCCAGGTCCTTGAACTGCTTTTCCTCCAGGCGGAGCCCCAGCAGAATCCGAGCTGCAATGCGGAAAGTTAAGGTTTTAGCGGAGGAATAAACTGCGATGGAGCCCGGCTCCATGCACCAGCCCTGCAGCTCCCAGCTCACAACCTTCTGGATCCGCGGCAGGTAGCTCTCCAGGGCAGCGCGGCTGAACACTCTGGCCAGGATCTAGGAGGAGAAGAGGGGGGAACAGAGGCAGGTGGTTAAAGCGGGAGGTCCCACTTGCCACCGAGGCCCAAGCCTGGGCAGGAGGTGGTGCCTTGGGCTGTGTGGCCTGTGGGGCAGTTGGGAGACTCACCTTGCGGCGCTGGCGGTGCATGTCACCGATGGAGCCGAGCAGGGTGTGGGAGCCCAGGATGATCTGGGTGCTCTGGGGCCACTGCGTGCTGACCAGCGTGTGCTCACCCAGCAGAATCTTGCGGATGTTCTCGGCGCCCGTCACCCGCACCACCGGCCGGCCCAGGAGGTGGGTCTTGAAGACGTTTCCGTATCTCTCCCGCCGGGAGCTGTG